>NW_010389233.1:59255-73460 GCF_000710305.1 Buceros rhinoceros silvestris
CCTCAAGCTAATAAACCTCATTGCAATCCTGCCCAAAGGCAATTCCCACTGCTGACATCCCCTCGGGAAACAAAGTCACGATAGTTGCTTCTCACCAGCTTTTTTTCTCCCTTTGGCTTAAGCAGGGTAAACCGTAGCCAGCACTAGGACACTGGGAAGTTTGTTTCTATTTAATAGGCCCTTATTGGGATCTCTGGGCTCTGCAAGTGTTTCTCCAGCCCAAAAAAACACTGGCAAAGCCACAGGTCAACCTAACAGCAGCTTCAGGGGGGGTTGGGTGCTCAGACCTCTGGGTGCTGGGGGAGCTGCATGGCACGGTCTGGGGGCAAAGGGCACAGCTGGAAAATCGGGATATTCTCTGCTCTGTGGCTGCCTATGAGAAGAGACAGCAAAATTAAACATTCTTTATCTGGAGACATCTTTGGAACAAATAAATTCCACAGCCCTCCTGCCAGACAAAATACTCTTCCAGGTGCCAGTTGTGCTGATGGCATTCAGTGGCTGGTTGGATTCAGCAGCTGGCTGCTGCCCAGCAAAGCACACTGGGATCTCACAGACCCTTTTCTGTGGTGGAAGAGGCATGTGCAGGTACTGCTGTGGGGGAAGGGGATGTGTGCTCTGCAAAAGGTTAACAGGAAAATAAATATTTTGTAATTTCAAATAAAAGTGCTGCAATAGCAAAGGAGGCTGGAGTGTTGTAGGGAGGTAATTAATACTGGGAGTTGATGCATGCTCACCAGGGGCCTCATTAGGGAGGTAAAGGCAGCCCTAATTTCTGGTATTTTCAAACTTTTGCATATTTGACTCTGCATTTCAAATAATGACCATTTAATAGGAGCTGCTGCACGTGTGCGGTACCTCGTGCCCCAACAGCTCTCTGCAGCGTGCTCTGAGCTGCCCGGACAGAGAACGAGGCATGAACCGAGCTGAAGCTGGTGCCAAGTGTCACACCAGCAGACTCCGTTTTAATGGTCTTTGCGATGTGACGGGTTTTGTCTGTGCAGGCTCAAGCGCTGCAAGGGCTGGGCATTAAAAACAGTCTAAAGTGCTTCTAGATGGGTGTTTAAGTGTCCCTGAAAGTCTGGATTTGTGGCTACTTGCATATATGTGGATTTGGGGTCCGTGTGATTGCCTTATAGGCAGGGTAAGAGGAGGTGAGGGAGCGAACTCAGGGCAGAACAGGGGAGCTAAAGCAGAGGGCTGGGGTTGATCTCAGCAGTGTTATGCTGGGAGCCACCGTCCACAGGCAGTTATCCACCCCTCGGCTACACCCCTGGCAAGCAGCACGTTGCTTGTGGAGTAAAAGCCAAACGGAGGGAGCTGCATCCCAGCCTGGCCTTGCCAAGGCTTCCAGGGAGGCGGGTTGTGTTAACAAAGGGATGCGACTGCCATGTGTGGGCAGGCTCCGCCGGATGCTTCCCTGTCTACTGGCTGTGATAGCAGCAAAACCAGCCGGCAGAGAAACTCCTACAGCAGAGCAGAGGCGAAACCCAGATGCTCCTTAAGGAAAAGAAAAATCCTGGAAAAAGGCTTTTGTAGCTGGAAACTCTCCTGACTTTTCATCCTTGTGTGCTCAGGAGGCAAGAGGGAGCTACATGTTTCTCCACTTACCAGTGTTGCTGCTGATTTTCATTGATTTCTCCCCTCTCCCTGGGTCTCAACATTGTCAGAAAATTTCAGAAAAAGTGCCCTGAAGTTGCCCTGAAGTAAACATTTAAATTAAAAAAATCGGAATTCCCAGCCCATGGTCCCCAAATCTCATTAAGAAATCCTCAAAATATTAAAGATCGCATACCTGCATTTCCCTAAAGCGAAATGTCAAATAGCAGAGAGGCTGTTAATGAATTGGCAAATATAACCCAGTGAACTGCGCTGAAATATATTAGTGGAGAAAGTAGGAAGATTAAATTGCAATTAAACGACTTCAGAACATCCAGCCCCAATGAGAAAATGAAGCTGACTGTTAAGAGGAAGCAACTTTAACAAAACTGCTGCCTAGATCTTTACATTTAAGCCGCTTCAAAGCCCTTTCTCATCTCAGAGCAGCTTGGAAAGAACAGACAAACAACTGAAACCCATAAAGCAAAACAATAAGAGCACTGATAATTAATCTTGATGTGATTAAGAAGCTGGAGAAGATGGGAAACCTAATTGTGCGACAATTACTTTTATTTATCAGTTTTATAATGAAGTGCAGAGGAGGAAGTTTCTCTGGAGATCCATCCAGCCACAGGTTATTTTTCCAAACCTCATCCACGCGGCACAGCCATCTGCTGGGCAGAAAATCCAGCAGCCTGGCGAGCCCGCCCCCTCCTGCCACCGAGAGCCACCTCTTTGTCTTGCCAAAAGTGGGTGCTGGGTTTTGGGGATGCCCGGGTGCTGTGTCCGAGGGGTGGGAGGTGGCTCCGGTGGAGCTGATTTAGGGGGTGTCACAGGAGGCTTTGTGTCAGGAGCAGTGTTCTGTGTGCCCAGGCGTGGCTGGGCACTAGCAGGATTTTCCCCACTGCACTTGTCTAAGGACTTGCCTTTGCAAGGTGCCAAATGAACTGGTCAAAAAAAGCTTCGGAGCTTTTCAGGTTTGCACCGAGGCTTTTAGATGAAGTGCAAGTTTCCTGGAAACTTTGAGAGGAAAGGATGAGGCTCGCTCCAGATATTTCCTTTGATAACGTGGTAATATTGGTTTCAGCCATCAATCACTTTGCATTTATTCTCTTAAAATCCCTTTTCTTATGGACATATGCAAATACACGCATCCATAACTCACACAACTCCTGTGGTATCCGTAGTGAAGCTTTGATAAATCACTCCAACGTTGCTGAAGTACCTGGAATTATCTACCTGTCAAAAGTTAAAAAACATTGTGGTTTATTTTTTCCCCCCAAAATCTGGAAATTTGGGATCAAGAGTTTGGTAGATTAATTTCTGGGCTTTGCTAAAGCCCTAATAACCTTTCAGCTGGCTGAATGAACAACCCAGGGCATGAGCGAGCAGCCTTGCAGCTGAGGATGGGCACTGCCAGCTGGGCTGGCACAGCACAACCCAGCACTTGACCTTTTGCTGCTTTTCCACCTTGCTGTACCTGCTGCTGGGGAAGCAACTGGCTGGAGAGGGAGCAGGTACCTCGGGTAAAATGGAAACCTTGGCAGCTCTGGGTGGTTCTATAAGAGCTGCGAGGCCATGCAGTTTGAACATCCCCTCCTCTCGCCTTTCCAGATCAATAATGCATTGTCCTGGATGGGATTTCGCTCTGAGAAGAGGGGTGTTGGCACTGGATTTTGTGCCCCTCTTTTCTGGCTTTGCCACATGCAACTTGTGCGTTGAAAAGGACCTGGGGCAGGGGACAGAGTGTGGGGGAAGCTGAACAAGCGGCTGTTGTTCATGGTCCATTCCCAGTACAAGAAGAAAGTTCAGGCAAACAACAGAAGGCTGTTCCTTGTGCCAGAAGTGCTTATCCGGTGGAACTCCTCACCACAGGATGTTGCAGAGGCAGAAAATTTGAGTTCAAAACTAGGATCTGGGAGAAAAGCCTTGAGGGCTCAAACACAGGAACACCGCTGCTGCCTTAAAGACTCTGTCACACATGTTGGGGGTTGAAGTGACTCTGGAAGAGGTGTCTAGCTGCAGAGCTGCCCTGATTATACTCCCACTGAGATACTACATGACTCTGAGAACCAGGATCAGGCCAGGTGGATCAGGGGTCTGAGCCAGTGTTGGCATCCAGACCAGCTGGGTTGCTCCCATCAGCAGCTGTTTCTCTCTGCCAGCTGTTTCCAGATGCTGCTTTGAATCCCTTTCCCCCATCAATGATTCCCTCATGCCCATCTCGTTGCCTGGATAATTTGCATTTTAATAGAGCTGCCTTGACCAGCTTGCTGGTCCCCTGGAGGCACAAAATATATGTCTATGCAAAGAGTCCTGGGTGCTTCTTATGGGGGTGGAGGGTGGCTGGGGAGGAATACAGGTGTAATTGGAGGGCTGGGGGCTACTGCATCTTATAAACCTTGGATGGATATCATGGGGGAGGAGATAAAGGAGATTTTTTTTAGGCCAAGAGTAGCAAATCATACAAAGCCAAAGCTGTGATGTGCTCAAGGGCAGCTTTCTGGTGGAATAGGGGAGTAGAGACCTGTAAATAAAGGTTTTCTTGGCAGCCAGTCTGAACAAGGGTAGGTGTTTGAAGTATTTCCTGGATGCCCTGAAGCAGCAGTTATTCGAGGAGGGAGAGCTTGCTGCTGGTGCTTCTTAAGCAGAGGCACTGATCGTCCTGGGAGGGTGGGGTCCTGCTGGGACCTCTGAGGGTGTTGCACCCACCCCATGGTTGTCCTTACTAACAGAGAGCCTCAGCCTTTGGACAGCTCTTATTAATGGTGGAGCCTGGCACGTCGGCATTTCCTGTTAGCTCTTAGATCTGCATTTAATTACTGCTCAGAGAGGCTCTTCTAAAGAGGGAGCGAGGTCTCTTCCCTCACGTAATAAAGATGTTTTCTGTGGGCTCAACCCTGAGGGCTTTTTTTCCATGGCTGAGCCACCCCTTGAGGATGTGCTGGCTGGGGCATCCAAAAAGCATCTACTGGGATCTTTCCTAGTGTTCTTACTGTGGCTTGGGTGATCTCCACACCAAGAGCCACGGAGCAACCGTGCTTTCTGCTGCTGGGTGGGTAGACAGGGTGGGGAGGCTGAGTGTGGGTCCTGAGCAGTGCCGGGAGCCCAGCTGCAGGCAGACTGTGGGCGCTCGCAGCAGTTTTGGCATTGCAGCAGAGATGAGCACTGCAGGGACAACTGGGTGTGCATGCCTGGCTTTGTTATCTGCTGAGCGAGATGGGACAAGACAGCCAGGAACCGTCTCCGTCTGGCCGAATTGCTGGTGCAAGGGGTGATCACCTGTCCTCATGCTCTTGCCTCCACGAGTCTGACTGTGGGTGGTTTCTTATTGATTAGTGGAGAGAAAAATATCTAGAGGAGCTTTAGAGGAGCATTTCTAGCGAGTGGCCCCTTACAGAGAGCAGCTCCTGGACCAGTGGTGGGCAGGAAGCAGATTTGCTTTTGAGGACCAGGCTTGCAGGCCTGGCAGCACAAAGTACCTGAATTATTTACTCTTTGAGGAGTTACAACCATAGGAATAGGGGAGAAATTTTTTCCAAGAACCGATTAAATTCATATAAAGGATTTTGTTTGTTTGTTTTCATGAAGGTTTAGCACAACTGAAAAAGACTGAAGTGTTTTTGTCACAGCACACAGCTTGGAGCTCTCAAGAGGATCACGGTTTTAAACTGAGGTAATATTTTCCCCCCCAGTTCTAAACCTAATTTTAAAAAGTCATTTGGGAAAATTTCAGACTTTGTTCTTTCCTCAGTTTCCAGGAACAGGCTGGGTTGCAGCCTCATGGTACAGAGAAATATTTCTCTCAAACTAAATGATAGGGCTCAGCAGCCTGCTCAGAGCAGGACATTTTCTTCCTTCCCAAACCAGAGGTTAAATACACAGGGAGAGACAGTGACTCCCACTGAGACCAGCAGGAGTCTGGCGATCTGTGCCCTTCCCAATCTGCCCAGCGGTCACATCCACTGGTTATACTTTAATGTAATGTGCTACTGTCCTGGGTCTCTTCAGCCTCTGGATGAACCCGAAACCTCTTTGAAGTGTTTTGTTCATGATGAAGTTGATATTCCAAGTCAATAATTTGCTCAGCGGGGCATGAAAACGCCCATCTGAATCCCCGCTGTAGCTCGAGTGGCGCTGAGGGTTGAACCAGGCTCCCCAACAGCTGAAGAAATCGGCCCGGTTTCCTGGTTGATTGGCTCTTGGAGAGGATGCTGTCTGGGCTGCTGTGCTCCCAGGAAAAGTTTAGCATCACTGAGCCCATGTTCTGAAATGGGAAAACCACGGAAACCCAATCCCCTTGATAGGAACATGCTGTGGTTCGCTGTATCGTGGTGCAGAGCACGTCTTCCTCCGCCTCATGCTCTTTCCCGCCCTCTCTCCCTTCCTGACCACTCCATTGGTCCTTACGACAATAAATTGACGGGGTTTTTGGTTTGCTGGGTTCCCTGGGGGACACTCTGGTCCCTTGCTGGGACCTGGTTGGGAGCAAGGTCAGAAAACCTCCAGGCATGTCAGGCTGCAAAGATGGATTTGACTATGTACATTGTGGAGAGGGATTATTTTAGCTGTTGTGATGAGGCTTCTCAAAGACAGATCGAGTTTCTCAAAGCAGGAGGAATCTGTAGGACCTGAGGAACTTGCCACGTAGTGACAGCCCGCAGATGTGATAAACTAGTTGACATTGAAGGAATCAATTCATTTTAATTTGGGAGCAAGAGCAGGGACGTGACTGAATTATCTCCTCTCACAGGGACAGTCCCAGGAGCATCAAAAAACTGAATTGTTGTAAACTTTTACAGCTTGTTTTATTGTCTGTATTTCAGGGAAAGGACCCCAATGGATGCACCTCACAAGGGAAGCACATGGGAATAAGAAAAATAATAGCTCTTTTCAGCTCTAGATATCAAAGTATTTCAAGAGGTTGGTTTTTCTTGCCTTACAGTCAAGTTACTTGCCAATGTTACATCAAATTTGGTGGCATAGAGCCACAGAGATGCTGCCTCAGTTTCCCTCCCACTGTTGCAGGCAGCAGCAGAGGAGGATGAGGTATCATTGCTCAGACCATCCCATGCTCCTCCACATCTGGTATAGCTCTACAGCCTCTTTGGTCTGTTATTGACCCTTATCAACACCCGCATCATCAGCACCATAGGCAGGGCGGGAGTATTTATCTCACAGTAATTGGTGCCCCTTCCAGCTCTGTTTGCAGTCACCTGCCTCTCCTTGCAGCGCTTCGCAGAGGGATGGGGAGAGGATGCAGGTGAGCGGTGCCATGGCATCATTGCTGAGTGACCCCGAATGGTGAGGCAGTCAAAAGAGGGTGAAATGCCACCTCGTCTGTGAGGAGCAAATCCAAACATCTGCTCCTTCCACTCTTGTTCTGTCCCCTCCAGGCAAATTACAGAAGCCTCTGCCACAGCAAAAGACTTTTAATCAAAGCTAATTAGCCACTTCAAACAGTTTTTCTGAGCTCTCAGTGGCAGACCCGTTGACGGTGTCCCTATGATGGCACACATCTTTGGCTGTGCGTCCCCTGAGCAGAGGAGGAAAGTGGGCCGTGGGCTTTGATGGCAGCCCTGTCCTAACCCATGGAGCAGCTCTCTGTGGAGAAACCTCAGCACAGAGCTGAGGGGCTGCTCAGTGAGCCAGTGACATCCATTAGTTCATTTTCTTGGAGGGTTTAACAATGCCGGCTGACTTAATTGGGTGTTCCCAATTAAGTTTGTTTGTGACCAAAATTGGTCCAGTCTGGAGCAGGGGAGATAATTAAAGAAACTTGGTTTCTGCCTAATGTTTCCTTGAGGGCACTTGGCAGAGCACAACTCCCACTGTGGGCATGACACGGAGGGAATTTTGTGCTGCTGGTGATGATAATCGAGCTGGGGCCAAGCGGGACAGAGGAAGCATCCCACAGTAATGTTCCTGACTTGTAAACGGAACCAGTGGCTGCAGGGACTTGTCAGGAATATGCTCAATATAGGGCTAATGCTGGTTAGGGGAGGTTGGGGTCTGGTTGGTTGAACTCCTTGGGGAAAGGCAGCTAGACATTAGGTCTGAATTCTGCTGCCCCTTGAATGTATTTTGACCTCGGGGTCCTTCTTACCTGTGCTGCTTGAAGGGCACAAGACGTACTGGTAAAGCAGCCGCACTGGGTCAGAAGCCTGGCCAACTGCATCCCCAGCAACAGTCACAAGCAGATGCCAAGGGAAGAGCAAGTCCATCCACACTGAGTTGCCTGGCTCCACCCCTGGCTGTGCTGCAGATGTGCTGTGTAACCCAGACAGCTTTCCACACCACACTCTTCCTCTCCCACTACCATCTCCCTTACAGGACACAGGGCTTCTTGACTTAACTGGAAAACCTCCCATGTGCTGCACATCTCAGGTCCAGCCCTGGTTCTGTGGGATTTCGATGCAGAAATCGGTGGGAGCCGATGGGATTCCTCAGTCTGAGGCGTGCTGGAGAAGACACCCACTGATGTCACTGGGTGTAGGACATGCCCTTGATTTTGCAGATCCTGGAATCACCAAATATGCTCTCTAAGTGAAACAGAGCTGCTTGAGGCAGGGCTGACCGTTAGTGGCCTTTCAGCTCCCTCTGCAGATATCATCAAAGCAGTGTTTCCATGCCCAGACCAGTTCACGGTGCCTTGGACCTCCTTTCCCCCCCAGTAAAGAGAGATTCTGTTTGTAACTGTCTCTGACCAGTTGACTCAGTGAAGGCTGAGGGATGGGAGGTGCCCTGCCCTCCATGCCCCTGCCTGGACCAGAAGCATCGGCTGTTGCTGACTCTGCTCGGGGCATGGTTGCCTCTTGCTGTGCTTTTGGCACCCTAAGGTGCCAGTCGGCAGAAGATGGCTTGTTTCTCCTGCCTAAGTTGGAGGGCCCGGGGAGGCAGGGAGCAGGCAGATGGTGCCTTGCATCAGCTGTGCTTTTGGAAGCCCTCTGCAGCCCTGCCCTGGAAGCGCTGCTTGGATGCTCATGCTGAGATCTGTTCTCTGCTGTTAGTGCCAGAGTTCAGCAGCAGATCCCAAATCCCCACTCCTTGCCTGGTCTGCAGTGGTGGCCTCCCTGGGACGTGTCTTGGGGTGACAGTCCTGCAGCCACTCGACCAAGCAGTAGCAGAAGCTGCAAACATTGCCTTCAGCAGTGGGGTCTTGTCCCCTGCTCTAGACAGAGGTAGCTGTTGTTGACTTGGCTCAGCATGACACAACGCTTTGGGTCGGGGCTGGAGCTCTTTGCAAGGAGGCCTACTCCTGATGGCAAGTGTTCATAGCGGGTTTGAGAGGCACTGGACTGAGGTCCTGCACAGAACTGGGCTGAGGACTCCACAGTTCATCACTTGGATGCGCCTGATCCTCCTTCCAGCCTGCTGCTGGTTCAGCTGCTTGTGCAACATCAGCACTTTGCATTTTGATTCCAAGCAGAGCAAACGGCTACACGAGGCATGAAGGAATGGGATGTAGATGCCTTTGCCTTTCACAGGAGACATCCTACGTGTGGACAGCCGTCCCCTTCTGCCTCAGGGTCTTCCTGACCTAATGTATCCTCAGATGATCCATACCAAGTCAGACAAATGCGTGTATCCTGCAGAGGATTTCGAGGGAGGAGTGAACAGGACAGATACTGAAGGACCACCCTCTTTGCACGGTCCGGTCGCATGTTCTTCTCTGAGCGGGAGGGAAGGAAACACTGGAAATACCTTGCAAGGAGTGAAATCAGCTGCTCCAAGTGGTGTCCAGCTCTGGCCAGCACCTCCAAGGCAATTCAAACAAAGCCTGAGATTCTGGAGAGAGGAGGTCAGTGATTCAGGGAAACCTCTTCTGTAAAAGATGAAGTAACTGAAAGAACAAACAGTGAAAGCATAAAAAAAGATGAATTATCCAAAGCTGGGGAAGTTCTGTTCCTCTGATAGCAGGAACGTGGGCATATTCCTTTGTCCAGGAAGTTATCAAGCAGTAATTGCAGGTCTTCCCCAAGGCACTATCTACCCCATGGCAAGGACTCAGGCCAGGAAGTGCACCAGCCCTTGATGTGACACAGGCAGAGGGAGCTCAGCTCGGGAAAACTGATTGCATAGTCCAGGTGCCCTTCAGGGGCAAACCCAGCCTTTCTAAGAAGCAGTTCTGTGCTTTAGAATGAAATCTTTCATGTCTGTTTGGCTTCTGGCTGTCTAGGTGGCTGCGACCTTGTGGAATTTGAAAGATGTTAAAGGTGTGAGCTCATCGCAGTTTACTTTGATGCATCTTTTACAGCACATTCAGCAGAAACTTGTCCAGATTTTCTCCCTTTTAATCTCTTTCTTCTCTCTCCCTCTCTCAACTTTCTGGCCAGAGTTGTCATGCCGATTTTGATAACGTGATCTCTACTGTTTCAGTAATGCAGAAAGGGGGCGAAAGTGCTTTTATTGATATTATTTCTGGTGGGTCCTGCACTGAGATTAAGCTTTGGCTGGAAACCCCGTCCTTCAGCCTCAGTGTGCTGTTCATACCTGCTCTGGGAGTCACAGGGAGAACTTGCAGGAGGCCAGGGAAATTGCACAGTGATACAGAGGTTGTGCTGAGTTTGATGACCCTGCACTGATAGATGGCATCAAGTACAGGTAATTTGTGTGAGAATGATATAACGTCAAATACAGAGACCCAAATTTTTCAGTTACCAGCCCAAAACCTTTAGCTCACAAGGAGCTGGGGAGATGACCTTTAAAATGCTCCTGTTGCTCCCATTAAGGTAGAGATGCTCCTCTGATTGTATGATGTCATTCGTGACATGGAGCTGCTCAGGAAACTGCAATGAGTTTTGGCTTAAACTCAACGTGTTTTTAAGGATGATCCAGACCAAGGCCTGGCCTGCGAGCACGTCACTGCTCTGGGTCTTTTGAACTGGGTCTGGGCTGTCACAGGAGCAATATCCCATGAGTCAAAATGAGGCGAGGAAAGAGAAGGCAAAACCCACAAGCCTTGAGCTGTTTCAACCTCCTGTTGGGTTCTCCATCCTGAGTAGGTCCTGCTTTGAGGATTATTGGTCCTCTTGGGTGCTGAGATCTGCCTTGTTTCAGGTGTGAGACATCCCCACTCCTCTTTTCTGTTTTTATTTCTTTCTCTATAACTTACCTCAGAAGAAAGCCACTCCTAAAGCGCAGTGAAGCTCCTCTAGGAGCAGTTCTCCTGACTCTCATGTTGTATTGCACTGCACAGGTTTCCTGTGCAGGCTTTGGCAAGCAGAGGGAGGCAGGTCCCAGATGCCACTGCCGCTGGCTTTTCTTCGGGGACAGACTGAATCTCTCTTATGAATGGGACAAAAGCCTGAGAAAGGGAGGAAGCAACGAGAGCTTGCTCAAATCTGTCTGCAGCATCAGGCAGCAGAGATAAAGTGTTGAGAAAGGGAGAATGGAGTCTGTTCCGCCTGAGATGTTGCTACAAATGTTTCTGCTTTCACAGATAGATCTACTCTAAAATGCTTCAAGCACCATTCTGGGTAAGGTGAAAGGTTGCAGGTTTGTACCAGAAGTGTGATTCTCCCCTCAGTCCTCTGCTAGTTCCTGGATCCACTCTGAGGACTAAGAAAGGGAGCATGTTCGGGGCACAGGTTCAGCTGCATCTAGCAGATGGCGCGGTGACAGTCTTTGCGGAAATGGTTGGATGCAACAGGATGACGAGGGGGGTGTCCTTCCCCTTTCTGTTAGCTGGTCTTTTAGGCATTTGCAACCCGGATTGCCTGGGAGGAAAGGATGGGGACCTTGAGCCTTTTTTGATGTGCTGCAAGGAATGTGAACGTCCTCTTTGCCATCTCCCAGCATCCCAGCAGAGTGCTAAAGAGTTTTGTTTGCTGTTACAAGGGTTATTGCTATTCCACAGTTTGCTAATCCTAATACAGAGCAGGTAGCACAGCTCCAGCTTTCATCCTTGCTGCCATCATCGCTCTCAGAAGAATGCCAAGGTTTTGTATAAAATTATTCTCTACCAAGATGATGAACCACTGGTTTGTCCAGCTTCAGAACAACAGTCTGAAGAAACTGTACATGCACTGAAACCCATCCCTGCACTGTGGTCCCCAGCTTACCACTGCAGCAAGTTCTTCATGTTCATGGGGTGCTTTGGGAAGGGCCAGCCCGTCTGCCAGCAGAGGCTCTCTGGAACTAGCAGTTGTCTTACCTGGAGGCTCGCACAGGAGGCAGAAATGCTTCATTTCAGGTGCTTTTTCCCAATTCTCAGCCTGCTGAAATAAATACAACTACGGCTGTTTTATTACCATCACCTACAAGTGTGATGACAACAGCAAGGAAAACACATCTGTCTGTTGTTCGCTGCTCCTAAAAGAGCTATTGGTGAAGGCTGCAGCTGTGCTCAGAGACAGGCTGGTTGCGAAGAGGCACAAACCTTCGAATATATTAACGTGGTCAAGAGCTCGTGCTCTGCCATGGACTCTCAGATAACTTCAGATAAGTCCTTTGGCCACTGCCAGGTTCAGTTCTTGGTTGACACCAGAGGGTGATGGCCACAGGGCTTGTGAATCAACTAAGCAGCTTAGACTCCCAGCTCCCTTCAGCCAGGTACCAGACACCTAATCACATCCAGGAATTCAAGCTGTAAATTCCTGGAGCGCTTCACTAAATAACTTAGATTTTTGCTGAGTGTGTGAAGCATGTGGACCCTGGCTTGATACAGATGGGGCTGATGGCCCGTTCTGGAATTCCCTGTGCCCAGTCAAGCAGTTCCACTAATGCTGGTGAGGTTCTGTTGGATTAGTTTTCTGTTGAATTGAGTTGCTTCATAACGTCATTCAGCCGTGAGTGCTTTGCAGGCAGCAGTCTGGGGGTCACAAGCACCCCTTGCTGTTGCAGGCAGATGCAGGCAGGATCTCAGCAGTACCCTCACACCATTTCACCAGCAGCTCCTGCATGAAAGTGTGGCTTTTCTCCAGGAGACCTCGAGAACAAGAGTTTTAAGCTGAAATATCACACAATTTCCCATGTGAGCATCACAAACCGGGTTTTCTCTTCCTTTCTGAGGCCTTTTCCTGCAGAGACAAGGGACAGATGCTCATGAATATAACTGGACAGAAGGAGGATGATAGCGGTGACTGTGTTACTCGCTCCCACCAAGAAGCAGCTGGTTTAGGAGATGCCTCTGGCAGCTGGATGTATTGCTGCCTTGGAGGCTCTGCTGCCGAAATCTCTGCTTTCTATCTCAATAGAGGATCTCTCTGCTGCTTCTCCCTTCATAAAGCACAACCTATATTTAGAGCTGCGTGTTTAAGCAGCAGGCTTGAAGGCATCAGTCCCTGTTACCTCTTCATGATCCTAACCATGGACTGCTCTGCTGTGACACAAGGTGCCCAAAGCTGGTGGGGGACCAAAGTCAAATGGGGACCTTCTGCTCTGTCCTTGGAGCAAAGGCATTTGGACACAAATGGAGGATCCTAGGTCCAGGGGACTGCAGAGCTGCTGTTCAGGAGGAGACTGAGGATAAATCTCTCTTTTACCTTGAAGATGGGACAAAACCCAGTCTTTTTAATGGTCGTTTTTTTATCAGCCTTGGAGTTTAGGGGCAGGGAGGCAAATCTCTGCTCTTTTCTGCAGGATGGTTCCCAGAAGATATCATTATACATTTGTTTATTGAATTAATAAAGAATGTAATCCTCTCCTAGGCCTTCTGCCGTTTCTGTCTGAGGGCATGCACAAATAATGGAAACACATCTTCTTCAGTTATTTATCTGAAGAGAAATACTTAATGCATTACGATATATTCCACTTGAACCGGAGTCCAGCATCCTGCATTCAGTACATTAAGCTGTAACTCGATTATGCCAGAAGTTGGAGTTGTAATGAAGATCAGGGGCTGCTGGAGCTGCAGGGATCAGCAGGAGAAAACGGTCTTTGTTCCCCAGATCTCAGCCTGAGCAGGGCTCTGTCCCTCTTTTGTAGATGCAAAGAGAGCAGGGCCTGTTGTGGTACAACAAGGGGTGATGGTTTAAACTAAAAGAGGGTGATTCAGACAAGAGAGAAGGAAGAAATGTTTTACAATGCAGGTGGTGAGACACCCTCATCCAGGTTGCCCCGAGAGGTGGCAGAAGCCCCATCCCTGGCACCATCCCAGGTCAGGTTGGTCCTTGGGGCTCTGAGCACCCTGCTCTGGGTGCAGATGTCCCTGCTGCAGGGGGTTGGGCTGGGTGAGCTCTGAAGGTCCCTTCAACCCGCTTCAAATCCCTTCAAACCACTCCATGATTCTAGGTAGCAGAAGTGATATTTCTCTGCCATTTAACATCACATAAAATCTGATAATTGCTGGGAGGGAAGAATGAGGGAAAAGCTGTAGCAACGCCCTTGTGAGATGGAGCAATGAGGCATCCAAAATGCTTCACACTGGCCAAATCAGCCTGGGCAAAGGAGCCCAGGTCCATCTGTATACCTGTCAAACGTGACTTACCTGCTGTCATGCAGGAGATCTGCAGGAGAGTGAGGGGCTTGGGGTCTCGAGAGCTCTTGACACTCAAAACCTCTTTCTCAGCTGTGCTGGGCAGCAGTCTTCAGACCTGCCTGAAGGACAAGGAGCCCATCTGGTTCCCAGCTCTGTATGTCAACACTGACCGATGTAGTGTAGGG
>NW_010389233.1:73563-77528 GCF_000710305.1 Buceros rhinoceros silvestris
TATAGAGGAGGAGGAGAGTGGAGAAAATCCTGATAGATGTAAAAGCTGATCTTTGCTCTGACAGCATGACCTAGCCTGTTCCTCTCCTCCCTGGAAATTTGGGTTTGAATGCAGAGAAGGCATGTGCACATCAGCTATTTCTGTAGCAGAGAGCCAGCAGCCAGCGCTCTTTGCCACCTGCCAGAGATCAGACCCAAGAGCAAGCGCTGCACCACGTCAGTGTCGACAGGACCTCGGTGCCCCTTTCTGGAAACGAAACAGCCTGAGCGTCAGCTGCGTGGGCACTTGCCGTTCTCCGCCAACCGAAGCGGGAGGGGGAGCTTGTTAATGCTTTGCTCTTGAAATGCTGTTGCGCAGCTCGGCTGCGGAGCAGGGGTTATCCTCTCCCGGGCTGTTTGCTCTCCTCCACAGGACTTGCCAAGCTGATTGAAACACACAGCTCAGACCTGGGGACTGGCTGGAACATCCATGCTGTGCTCCATCCCAGGCACTTGGTGAAAAGGATGGCACAAGGATGCCGTCATTTACAAGGCTGCTATGGCTCCAGTTCTCTAGGCCAGTATTTCAGGCCGGATGTTCTGTCTCTCAGAACTAATATCATACAGGGCTAAATGCAGCACCCGTGCTCTGCCAAAGCCCCAGAGAGATGGTCTTTTTCTGTGCCTGCTGTCACTGCTCCTGTTAGTGCTGTAGTTGTAGAAATAATATGCCTTATTGATGACTTTTTATTTCCTGTTGAAATGGCATAAATATGTATGCACAGATTGTGACTGTATTTATACAAGTGAAAATTATTGCTGAGCCCCAGCCCAAGGAGGACATTCAAATGAAGCTGCATTTGATTTTAAATAAAGACATAGAGGGATGACATTCAGCTTCCCTAAGATCTGCCTCTATTTGCATTTTTAATATGTTTCTAACATTCGGATGCATCAGCATGGGACAAACACAGGGACCAAATCTAAACTCTTGAGTGGTGACAAACCGCTTGCTCCCAGGTGGGGAAGCTCTCCCCTAAATGCGGTGCAGAAGGCTCTTGTTTGGCCCCTGTAAGCATGGGCTGCCCTTAGAGCAGGTCGTGTCTCTCCTCTTTGATCAGACTCCTGATGCTGGTTGCCTCTTTTCTGGCCATTGGGATGGGTATGTTGGGTGCTCTTAGATACGGAGCTGTCAGGGTGGGTGTCCCTGGTATTTACACGGATGCTCCCCAAGGATCCGATTGCTGGACCCTCTCTGCCTGCACCCTGCACATGCCCCTGTGCTGCATTCAAATGTCAGCACTGTTTGACTGGCAAAATGAACCCTCTTGTTCTGCAGGAAGGAGGCCACTGTGCCTTGACAGGGTCATCATGTAAGGCTGTCTGCTTACAGCCAAGAGGGCAGCAAGGATCATCTTGAAAAAAACTACCCACCATCTTACCAGCCAGCCCGAGTCGCATCCTCCCTTAACGCATCAACACATACACAGCATGGCTGAAGCGGGACCATGGCTAAAACACTGCTTAGTAGGGGAAGGCAGGGTGTACTGGGGTGGTCCCTGTAGTCTTGCGAGACACTTGGCCTGGAAGAGGAGGAGGATACAGAAATGAGGGGCTGGAAGTGGCTTCCAGGTATTCCCGAGAGCAGCTCCACTCCTCTGTCCTGCAGGAGGGTGTCAGCCTGGTACTCAGACTGCCCTGTCTTGTCAGCTGGCCTCATCAGAGCTGACTGTCCTTGTTTCAGAAACCTCCCCTAAAGCTCACCCTACCTGGTCACCGGTGAGGAGGCTCCAGTTGCGTCGTTCCCTACTCCCATGGGAGAGGTAAAGTGACCATCACCTGCTCTTTGGCCAGGAGGGACCCCGCTGTGGGTGTGTCCCCAGCATGGGGGAGGGCAGGCGGTCAGAGGCCAGTGTGCCCCTTCTCTGTGCTGCTGCCTGCTGTCTACCCGCTCTTGTCTCTGTGTTTGGTTTCTTTCTCATTAAGACAATTCTCTCTTTTATTTTTTTCAGTTTCACCTTTACTTATTTCAGACCATTTTTCTTGTGTCCTTCTCTTTCTGAATTCTAACCCCGTACTTCCCACACATCGCTCCCCTCTTCAGATCACACACAGTAATTTTAAAGTGTATTATCTTTGCTGTCATTCTGGTTTTCAAGAGAAGTGTTTAGACTTGCACCAGTTTCCTATGGGACCCCAGATGAGAAATCCTTCCTATTTTGACAACCAAACGTGAATAAATACTCTTTGAGCACAATTTTCCTACCAATTCTGCATCTGCCTCACGGGGGTTTCCCCTAAACTGTATTTATTTAGGATGTCTTGTGACACCATGTCAAAAGCTTTGCTAAAGTCAAAATATATCATGCCTGAAGTCCCTCCCCCCTTATTCACAAGGCCAGTTACTCTGTCAAAGAAAGAAATTAGATAGGTTTGACAAGATTTGTCTTAACAAACTTGCATCGGCTGGGTTTTATTGCTTTATTATCCTCCAGGTGCTTAGAAACTGCTTAATGATTTGTTTGACGGTCTTTAGGGATATGGAAATCAGCCTCTCTGTGCTTGCAGGCTCTGGCTCTGTCAAACGCAGGCGTTATATTTGCCTCCACTGTCCTCCATCACATCCCTGCTGGCCTGGACGACGCTGCAAGTCCTCGCAGGGGCAAGGCTGAGGGTCTCCAGGCAGTGCTGAGTTGAGTACACACAACTCATTGCAGCAGTGGAAACCTTCGCCCTTCCTTCTGGCCTGCGTTTCTCTCTTGTTTGTATTACTAGAAAATGTTTTATCTTCCTCATTAGGAATGAATTAGAATAAAAAATAGATTTTAAACTCCTCTCTCTTCTTCTTCAGCAATAAACCTTCACTTTCCTCTGTCTTCCCATCCTTCTAAGAAGGGCTGAACTTCAGCCATGACTTAACCTTGCTCGTTGCCCTGGCTTATGTGTGAAAAAAGCAAAAGGACCATTGCTGTGCTGAGGGTTTTTCTGGTAGATGGAGAAGCCAGCTGGGTGTGTGGCAGGAGGGACAGCAGCAACACAGTGTTAAGGATTTGCTCTAGTGAGTTCCTCCGCCTCCTCCTTTTCAGAAGCAACAGTCATGATGTTACACAGTCCCTTAAGAGCTTGTCTTCTGGGAAAATTTGGGGGATTTCAGGTCCTACATCATCGATGCATCTCTCAGGATTTAAATCCCGGTTCAAACTTGCAGCTGTGGAACAAACCTCAGGGGCCGTTTACTCTCTGCAAGGGAGTGGATGTGCAAAGCCACCAGTAACCGAGCCTGATGCATTTGTGGGCACAGCACTGCCCTGGGCTGGTTCCACAGATCCCCCCTGCTCCTTGCAGCACTGACACACAGCCTCTCTGAGGGGTTAATGAGCTCGAAACCTGCACCATGGTAACGCTCCCTGCCCTTGCTGCTGTGGCATCTCCTCATCTTGGCTGCATCCCTTTAGCTCCTCAGTGCTTCAGTTGTGTGCATGTGTGTGTGTGTGTGAATTATGCCGTTACCTTGTCTGCTTCACAGGGGCATTGAGCAGGCTGGGTACATTGGGATGGCTGGATGAAAGAGCCCTTAGAAATGCAAAGGAGGAATATTTCCCATTAGAAACACAGTGTGGAAAAGACACCGCAGCAGGAAAAGGCTGGAGTGGAAACGACAGCCCAGAGGAGAGCTGGAGCAGAAACACACATCACGGAGGAGATAACGCAGGTGGATACGACAAAGATAGCGCTGAGGTGAGCACTGCCTGTTACCATTCATTAATGCAGCAGAGCCATGACATTCCAGGACTCCCGTTCTTGGCAGGCCCCGGCCGCCCCGTGCCCGGGTCTGTGATGTCTGGAGGCAGAGCAGCGGCTCTTTCACGGGCACCCCCTTGCTGTGGGGAAGGAGCTTGCGTGCCGTTGTGAGGTTGAGAGCTGTGCTGGTGGTGGCATGTGCCTCCGGTGGGGTCTCCCAAGCCACACGGGGCTCCCCAGCCACAC
>NW_010389233.1:77559-103144 GCF_000710305.1 Buceros rhinoceros silvestris
CCCCCAAGCCACACGGGCCTCCCAAGCCACACAGGTCTCAGCTGAAGGGTCAGACAAAGTGTGTCCACGGGCAGGATGGGCTCACTAGCCTTCGGGCAGCCATCCTAGGAGAAGGACAACTCTGACTCCAAACCCGGGCAGAGGGAGCTGGTTTAGCCCTGTAAGGCATCCATCATCTAAGAGAAGGATACTCTAACCAAACCTACGACCTGAGGACTTCACTGTCACCGTCCAAGCTTGCTAGGCCCTGGCAGATGAACCTCAGGTGTAAAGGGTGGAGCCAGTTCCATGCATGCTGCGCCTCACCTAAAAAATCCACCGCTCAGGCCCGATGGGTGCACTCATCGCTTGCAGTGAGCGTGGGAAAAGCCCTTCCCAGATCTTTGTTCACGAAGCCAAGCCATGATGATGAGAGCCATGACACATCAGCTCTGTACCAGGGAGAAAATCAGTGAATACCTTTCATACAAACCAAATGCAAAGTGGCTGGGCGAGCTCAGCCCCTCTAGAGCTCCTGGTGCCTCAGCCCAGTAGTTTTCCAGGTGTGGTGATGGGTCGTGTGTGCCGTTTGCTTCCTGACGGGCCCCAGTTTTGCAGCAGCTGCTGCCCAGGTGGTGATTGACCTTGGATTCTTACCTGCAGTGCTGAGTTGTGACAGTCTGGTTTGGGGTGATGGGATGCAAAACTGGGTGGGGGAGGTTAGTTCTCAGCGAAATCAGTCCCCTCCGTGGCTCTGGGTAAATCTGTCCTGCTCCTTGGTCCCTCCAGATAAGCTATATGTTAACCAGGTCACAAGGGCGCCAGGAGTGTCTCCAGTGGTGGCTGTGAGATAGCCACTGGTCTGATCCGCTCAGCAAAGCACTGTGGTTTCCCACCTGCAGATGCGCCGCTGCAGATGTGCAACGGAGAGCCAGAAGGGCTGGATCCTTTGAGGCAGTCAGGACTCTGATCTCCGCTCAGTAAATCCTCCAGCCATGCTCTGAGTGTCAGGTGCTGCTGGACTTTGCTGGATTGATAGAAAAGGGACCAGCGCTTCACAGGATTAGACCCTTTGCATGCTCAGCAAAGTCATACAGGTTGTCCGTGACGAACCAAGGACATGAGTCCCAATCTGCCAAATCCCATTTGGCACCTTAAGATGCTCTTTGTGCTACGTAAAGATTTCTTATAATCTGCAGCTAAGTATCTCCTTGATGACAGCATTCGATCCTGCTTTTCTTTGCAACTCATCCAACACTGTAAAATGGCCTTTATCACACTTGGATATCTCTTGTTAATAAAGTGCCAGGAATTCATTAAGCACAAGACTGAAGGGGGTCAGGATGACAAGGAGAAACTCCACCACAAGAGGAAGTCGAGAGGCTGAGCCTTGGCAGCACAGCTTGCAGCAGCGCTGCTGACAGCGAGCATCGCCCATTGGGAGACCGGCCAAGGAAGGGGGATCCTTCTGGGATCCATCCTGGAAAGGATCAGGGATCCTTTAGATTCTTCAAGACCGTGGGCTGTTGAAAGCAAGCTGAAGGATGGATTTTAGTGCTCCTCAGCCTGGGGGTTTGGAGGGAGATGCTCACACAGCTTTGGCCTTCTGTAATTGATTTGTAGGGGTGAGTGGGTTGAAGGGGGAGGCTGGGCAGCGAGCGGTGGGAGTGGCCTTGGGCTGCGCATCTGTAGTGTGTAGTGTGTTCCCAGAGTGGATAGTTACTCATCGCCTCGTCAAATTAAAGAGGGTCTTTTAAAGAGCAAAACTAAAAAAGACTAGTCCTAGAGAGGCCGTGGTGACAGCCACTTTCCAGCTCCATGCACTGACTGTCTTGCTGGAGCCCTTTCCAGTGTCCCCAGCCTCCAGTTTCCACATCCTCCCTATGTCCCCCCACCCCAGGCGTCCGGGTGCTGCTTAGCTCTACTCAGTTCCACCACTTCTGCCCACCCATGCGAGATATTCAGGCCAAGATTCCTGTTCTCACCACGGTTTTCATGCTTTTGGCAGCTGCATGGTGCTGTTGTTGTCCAGTTGCACAAAAGACCTTCACAATAAATATCAGAGAACTCATTTTAGCTACAGGCATCATTAAGAAGTTCATTGCTTGCACGCAGTGACTGCTGCCTGATTCCAAAGACACTGCAGTGAAATGGTGAACAATTTTGTGGTAGTTGGTGACTTCGAAAAGGTTTTGCTTTAAAGCGTGAGACTCAAGCTGCTCGAGAGCAGTTAAGGAACTGTCAGCCCTGGAAGTTTTTTAGAACTGGTTAAGCAGCCCTTCAGATCGATGATTTATACCTTGTCTGAGCTGCTCTTTCAATAATATGAACAAAAAATTCTAAAGCAAGTTTGCAACCTGGATTTCTCAGACTCAAAACCCCCAGGGAACATTATAAAAATGGACTATTTCATGATAGAACTATCTGGCCACAAGCAGCACCCTTCTTAACTAGGATTTTCAAAAGCAATGAAAAACTCTGGATATCTCAGGTCTGGGGCATTCAGCATTTTCTAGGAATTGAACTCCTTTCAGGTTGGGCTGCAATAATCTGAATTTTCCAGTCCACTTGGGAGACTCTCGGGATTTATCGCATCCCATCCGTGCTGTTAGAGGCTTCGTGGCATTGTGCCAAGGCAGGGGATAAACCAAGTCAACAAATCTGAGTTAACAAATGAACGTGAATTTGTCAAAAGAGCTTGAAAGAGAAATCAGAAAAAACTGGGAGGAATTAAAGACAAAAAATCTCCAAATCAAATGATCAGCCTCAAAGCTAAGTCAGTCACTTCCCCTACTACATGACCAAATCATCTTCTAATAGCTCCACAAACCTTAGGAATGGAGCAAAATCAGAGCCAAGCACTCTGGTGCAGGAGCACGCTGTGCTGCTTAATGAATTCTGATTGTTCTTTACCCACTTTGTTCCTGGGCCACTGTGCTGGCATGTTGCTGGTGGCTGAAGGGAGGCTGCTGTGAGGAACCTGCTGGAAGGTGTGGATGCACCCACAGCGGCTGCAAATAGTTTGTAAATCACTCCAGAGAGGGGTAGCAGGAGGGGACAGTCATCTGTCTTTCATCTGCTTTTCCAAGCTTCATCTACACTGGCAAACGGGATTGGGACAGGGACAGGGACAGGACATTTCTTGAGCATGACCTGTCACTGCATAGACTTTACAGTTGTCATTGTGCTCCCTGGCATGACACAGCCCAACAAGGGCTGTCCCAGGTGATGCTTGGATATGGCTTGGGAGTAGCTCAGGACAGGAGCCTTCTCTTCTGAAACAGTGACAGCTATTTCCTGGCAACCCAAGTGGTTGGTGGGATCACTACTGGGGTGGCTTGAGCAGTTTGGCACCACAGACAGTCCTGTCTGAGGGCACAGCCCTTGCCTGAGCACTGCCCGGTTTGCTGGTGTAAAGGAACTCGTAGGCTATGTGTGATTGCCTAGGCTGCAGAAACCGTCGAGGAGACTCCACCTCTCTGCAAAACCTGTTTTTGGGTCAGCTCCACGATTAGCAGAACGAATGGGAGTGTGTCACTGTGCTCCAGTGACCTTTACGTTGGGCAGTTGGCCCTGTGTGAATGGGGGCTAACGCAGAGCAGTGGCAGTTGTAACAGTGCTGAGTGCTGCAGTACCATGAGATCCTGGCTGGTTTGAAGTCCCTGTGGCCTTGATGTGGTGGGAACATCTTGCTCAGCCTTCATCCGCAGTCTCCGCTCTCCCCACGGAGCTGGCTTTTGTGACACGATTGCAGACTGTGAGATACTAAGCAAGAAAGCCCTTCATACCTGTCTCCTGCAGATCACTTGGCAGCAAACGGACAGTAGCTTCTGCCCACTCTGAAAGTGGATCCGAGCTCCTGCCTGAAGATCTGTATTTTATTCCATGGCAGCATCTGAAAGCATGAGCATCCCTGCGAGCCTTCCCTTGCCCACACCTTGCCAACGCTGCTTCTGGACCCAGCGGGTGTGCAGGCATGAGAGCCGGCCCCGGAGGACAATGGTTCTTCCCTCGCTGTTGAGTGAAGGTAAAACAGAATTTGTGCTGCTGTGTTGTGAGGAGCACAGGAAGGATTCTGCCTGTCGGGATACTCTAATTAATCAGATCTGGTTCAGTTCACTTGCTTTGGCTCTGAGCTGTGCATTAGTTCACGATCAAGCGCTGATGTTCTCCCTCCCCTCCTGCCAGGCGGGGGAACGCAATGCGATAGGGTTTGGAAAGCTGCTGCTGAGTGATCTTGTTCTTAATTGCGCTCTGCGGGCTGGATTTGCAAAAGCGAGATGACACACGGCGTTTTTCCTGCTAGTTTTTCTGCTGAGTTCATTTAGAAGTAGGGGCTCTCATCTTTGTACTGCAGAAACATCATTTGTTGCACTTGCTGCTGCAGCTGGTGAGAGTTTCAGGCACAGGGGAGAGAGGGAGGGAGGGAGGTGAGGAATGTTAGAATCCCAAACGCAGACACACAGTGGGTTTTCTCATACGGTGAACAAACAGCAAAGGCAGGAACTGGGACTCAAATGCTGTGTATCGGTGCAAGACCTACAGCTGCCCGGCTGCAGAGGTGGCAGCGCCTGGTGTCAGGCTCGGCCTCTT
Organism: Buceros rhinoceros silvestris; assembly: GCF_000710305.1. Classification (NCBI taxonomy): domain Eukaryota; kingdom Metazoa; phylum Chordata; class Aves; order Bucerotiformes; family Bucerotidae; genus Buceros; species Buceros rhinoceros. The sequence goes on from NW_010389233.1 coordinate 82,132, forward strand.
GGTCCCCCCAAAAGGGACAGAGGGCTTTTGCTTCCCAGAGGATCAAGAGCAGCAGGTAAAAATGTGCCAGCCTGCAGTGCTCTCGGAGAGAAGTCAGTCCCTGGCACAGACAGCCGGGCCTTGTTCAGCCTCATGAATCAATCTGCCGCTAGGACCTCTGAGCAGCGAGTGCTTCTTGCCCACACGAGCAGGGCAGGACATCCCAGGGGCTACCCCGTTGTACCAAGGATTGGCTCATTGTTTAAATCTCGTCTTTTTTGACCCACCATTAAAAATGCACCTACAGGTGCTGTCCTGTTTAACACCGAAGCACTGGCCTTAGTGCTGGTTTGCCTGGACTGTCTTCGTGCTTTGGATCCATCCATCTGCGGTCTGATGCCCGTCTCCCAAAAGGCAGTGCTCCATGGCGGGCAGCCAGCTTCTGCACCACCTGCAATAGTGCCGAGGGAAAGGAGTGGAGCCCTGAGCGGCAAAATCTGAATCCAGGCTGAAATGCTTTTATCCATGTGAGGAAACTGGGTCTTTCCTCCTTCATCCTTTCACTCCAGGCCCACCTCAAAAAACATCTCTGTCCCATCTCACACCTCAGGAGTGAGTCTGGCTCAGTCGCAGGAGAGCAGCATCTATGTGTGTCCTAACCTGGACAGGTGACAGCCTGAGATGTGCCTTTATGGTTGTTCGACTGGCTGCATGGACCTGCCCTGCGCACTGGTGCCTTTCCGTGGTCAGCCCAGGCAGAGCTGGGCTGCCCGTGCTGTCCGTGCCCTGCTCGCTCCCCGAGCCGTGACAGCGAGCCTCGTTGTGGCTTCTGGTGATGGATAGCTGTAGACTCTGACACTATCCGGCTATTCATTACAGAGCACATTATGTCAGCCAGTGGCTCTCCACGCTATGAAAAAATATATTATTCCTACAAATGGGTTTCCCAGGAGGCTTCCTATGAATATGCATTTTCCCTACTATCCCTTACTTAAATCAAGGATTTCTCTCTCCACCCCTTCCCAGACCTCTTGTTAATGCTTCTCCTGATAACTCCATTGCGAATTCGCATTTATGTTCTCAGCAGCGCAAGGCAATGTGTGTGCAGGAGTTGGGGGCAATTTGCATTCTGCCTAATTTATCCCTGCCCTGATGGAGAAGCCGTTCCCCGTAGGGCTGCGCTCCTTCACTGATGAGAGGAGTGGGGGACAACTGGCATGTGCCAAACGCAATCTTAAATGTTCTCTTGGGGAACAGACTGCTTCATGCTAAGTGCGAAATTCAGGAGAAACATTAAAAACATTTGTCAGTATTAAAGAAGACTGAAACCCAGCTTGGGACAGAGTTTCGCTCTGGCTTTGCTGCTTATGGTTTTGGGACTGTGGGCAGGTTCTGTGGAGCCTCTGCCTCCTTCCTCCTACCCTGCTGCTGCAGGAGTTGTGGCCACCGAGAGCAGACCGGGAAGTCAGGATTTCCATTCATTAATAGAAACAGTGTGTGATCTCTAGATGAAAATGGGGTTGTTGTCATCAGAAGAGAAAACCTGAACATTTTTATGTGTTTTTTTTTAATTTAAGCACCTCGAGAGCCCCTGGCTGGGCTGAGTGCTGAAACAAGGTGCTGGAGCACCCATGTGCCTGCTCTGGGCTCTTAAGGTTCCCCTCTGCTGCCGTGGAGGGTGCTGTGCTGCAAAGGATGCTGTGGGGCAGAGGATGGGTGTGTACTTCTTTCAAAAGGGCTGGAAGAGTCTGGCACCTCTGGAGAGTCAGGTGGTGATCTGTAGTGGGAGATAAAGAGAAAAAAATAAGATCCATCTGTGCTCCTGGGGCACCAGTGGCTCCCGAGAGGCTGAGCTGGGGCAGAAACACAAATACCTCCTCTCTGCTTGCAAAAGGCTTTTTGGATTATTATGAAGAGGCACCGTGTGCCTGTCCATGAAGGTTGAACATCTGCACAGGCCGATGCAAATCCCCGTGCTGCTGAAGCCCTAGTTATAAAGCGTGTTTCTAGCTGCATTATCATTATTTATACATTTGCTGAAGAAACAGAGATGATCTCGCTTGCAAATGGCTTAAAGAATGTGTTTTATTTGGAGGAGGCAGGGACATAAATAGCCCCCATTATGTTGCGATGCTGTAAGCAGGGCTGAGATGAGGCTTGCATGGAGCTGATTTTTCTGGAGAGTTTGTGCAGAGATCAATTACATTCCTGTTTTCTTAAAAAAACCACAATAAATTGTGGCCTGGGGTGTGATTTGGCTCTGTTCCTGAAACTGTTTATATCCAAGGACACAAGAGGCTCCTAAGTACGTAACAGCTTGAAAGCTAAGCATGCAGGTCTGCTCTCATTAGCTGTGGAGGGCTACAGCTACAGGGGTGTTCCAAGCAAGGAGAAAACGTGGGGTTTGGGGCACTGTGACAATTCGCAGTGTGGCAGTGATGCACAGGGCTCACCCAGAGCAAACCCAGTGTCTCTGCCTCTGGACTTGCTGTATCCTGCTAAATCCTGATGCTCCTGATGTGTTTTCCTCTGGCTTCGCTGGTTGGTGTCTCCTGCAAGTGTAAAATGCTTGGAAATTCAGCAGTGTGAATGGTCCTTCTGGGTCAGCCCGCGCATGTGCCCCTCTCTGTCGGGGTTTCTGGCCATGTGGGGTATCTCTCCGCTTCTCTACCAGTCTGGAGAAGGCAGTGACCTGAAATGGGTAAAGACGATTGAGAAATCTGGGGTGAAAATTTGTGAGGCTTTTCTGAGGTGAACCAATGGTGCACCTACCCCCCTACCCTGAGTCCAGTCCTACATTTAAAATTACCTGAGTCCAGCATAGCCACAGGCGAGGGGTAGGGAACAAGCTGGGAACGTGGCAAATTCAGCAAGGAACCATCAAGTAAAAGCATGAACTGAGTCACTGTAGAATTAGTGAGATTTTCTTGTTCTCAGCCCTCAGCTGTGATGGCTGAAGGGGGTCAACATTTCGTGGGGGCAGAGAGAAATTTCTTCTTGGGCCAGGCAGGACCTCCCAGTTCTCAAATCCATCCCTGCTCCCAACTAATGTATCCAGATGTGAATAATGTCACCCATCCCACATAACCCAGTTTTTACCCCTGCGCTTAGAGAAAATTAACAGCGCTGATTTTTTCCAACTCAATCTCTTTTCTAAGACTTTTCATAATCCCAAGATCATCATCATGTTTAGCGCTGGGCTGAAATGCGGCAGAGCACAGTGCCCGATACAAATGAATGCACTGAGCAGGCAGAGCTTGGGGAAAGTTAACAATTTTATTAAATTACCTTTAAAAGCGATGCTATTTGTCAGGTGTCGGGAGCACGCTAACATTAGTGGTGATGTGAACGGTAATGACGGCCTCATCCTGTGGTGGGAGCAGCGTTATTTTTAGCCTGATTAGTCCTACTTTAGATTTTAACCTAGTTACCAGATGTAGATGAAAACAAAACCAATGCGATCTGGTCCCTGCGGCATGATGTCCTCGGGCTCAGGCACCGGCTGCTTTCAAGAGCAAACAAAATGTAATGAACAGGATACCAGAGAGGACGTAAGAAGATTGGATTTGTTTTAATGGTTTTCTATAAATACCCTGTCTAGCTGCTAAATGCAAACAATTATTCTTGTGCTGGCCCCCAAAAGCCTCAGATGGCCCCTTCTACCTAAGGCAAGAGGGGTTTTCTAGGGATTGGGCAGTATTGACACCTCCCACGGGAGCTTCAGCATGTGTTTCTACACTGTGTGGGGCTGCTCCTGCTGGGCTTTGGGTTCGGGTGACTAATTGCCTGATGACGGTTTGGAGCATGCAGAACTTCAGGGACTTCGGTGGTTCCCCAAGGGTTTCTGGGATTTTTCATTTAGCTTCCTGCTTGTAGCTCTTGAATGAAGCTTGTGGTGACATCTCTTGCTAGAGCAGGTCAGGGGATGCCCAGCACAGTGATCATGCCCTGGCAGCTTCCTGAAACATTCTGGGAGCACTTGCCGTGCTCATCCCGAGAGGATCACTGCTGGCTGCTGTAATGGGGTCTAAAGGCTGTAGCAGATGTGATCCAGCTGCCCTAACACCAGCTAAAAAGCAAAATGCTCCTCAGAGCTGGAGAAGGAAAAGTCTGAATCCATCACTTTGCCACTCCGTATGCTTTCAGACAGGGGCTGACGTGGCCAATAAACGTTTCCTCCCAGCACAGGGCCCTGATGGGGCTGATGAGTGATTTTTTCTGCATCCTTTGAAGGGGTCGCTGCTGAGCGAAGCTCACCTCATGCCTGCGCCGGAGACCCCTGCCCGGCTGGGAGCAGGGCTCTGCCAATCACCTGAAGAGCGATGGAGATGATTCATGTGAAAGGACAGAACAAGGACATGTCCCCATGTCCCTGTCTCTCTGGAGGGAAAGCAGAGAGAGGCACAGTGGAGGGGAGAAGAAGATGACCCCCATTAGACCCAAATAGAAAAAACAGCTGAATAATGGACATTCACCTGTCTGTAGAGAAGGGGAATATCTGCTTGGCACGGTTCCTGCCCAAGATGTACTGTGTTACTTTGTATCTTGCCTTGCCTCTCCCTGCCTCAGTTTCCATGTCTGTTTTACAGGGATTTAACAGCACTTAGGGGAATATAGAACGAGGGAAAAAAGAATTTCATGTCATATAGTAGGAGCTGGTAATTAAAAGAAAATGCATTCCCTAAGCTTCTCTTAGAAAAAAAGTTTGTTTGTCATTAAAACAACTCAACTTTGATTGAAAACTTCCCTCTAGTTCACTTCATCACTCCTGCCTGTCCGATGTGTTCGCATTTGGGTAACGGCATCAATTCTGCTTACTTTTTCATGTAACCGCTTCTTTCTCCCTCAAAATGGGCAGATGGCATCAAAGCGGCCACCCCCTTCCCGGGCCGGCGGCTGGGCTGTGACGGGGCTGGCACCAACCGCTTCCGAAGGGGACGTGGAAGGAAGTGCTGCATCCGTTACACTGGGCAGATGGGGAATGTTCTCCTCCGTCCTCCTCATTAAGCTTCATCCCTGTTGCTACAAGCTTGTTCTCCCAGAAGGAAGGTGGTGATGTGACTGGAATCCGTGATTGCACTGTATGATAAGCTCCTAATGAAGGGAGGAGATAGTTGCCATGTGAAGAGGCAGGCCAGGCAACCCCTGCCTTGACCCGGTGACTCGCGTGCAAAACTACTTGTTGCACTGAATTCATTAGGAATTAATTAGCTCTGATGAGGAAAACACCTTTGTTTCTCATCATTGACGAGAAGTCTAGGAGCTGGGTTGCAGAAAGCCCTGAAGCACGAGGTTCAATATCCATAATGTTGCTTCTAGACTGTGTTTTTCTTCTTCTTGACATTTTTCTTCTTACTCATTGAGTATTAAGTGACCTATTAAATTCACTTTGAAATTAATAATAAGATCATGACTCTAATGCTGTCTGACTTGCCAGCATCAGGCTTGGCACTGACAGGATCTGTACCGATGTTCTTTCTTTCTTCGTATTAAATGCAAAAGGCCAAAAAAAATTTAAAAAAGAAAGAAAAGAAAGGAAGAAAGAAAGAAAAAGAATAGCAGGATGCTTTTAGATTTAAACCCCATGAAGGCAGTTGTGTTCAGGGCTAAAATCCCCCTGCATGCCACCAGACACCGTGGAAATGGTCCTGACGCCCATCCTCCAGCAGCAGTGGGAACATTCACTGCAGCTTTACTCTGTAATTTTTCAAACCCTTTGAATGTTAGTGGCTCTTGGACACATCATCCTTCTGGGATCTTTTAATCCTGGCCTGGATCAGGATGTGCTGGCTTTAGGCTGGCTGGCTTTCAGAGTTTTGCTCGCAGAGGCTCTGTACCCTGGGTGGAGCAGCCCAGGCAGGGCTGGGTGAGGGAGTGTCTGTCCAGAGCTGATAGAAGACCTTCAGGCATCACCCTCCTCTGCATGTCCAGGCAGTGCCTCATCTCCACAGACCGCACCTCAGGATCTCCCCAAAGAGAAACACTGGACAAGGCTGTTAAGAAACTAGAGGTGATTTATATTTCTTTACTGTTTTGCCAGAGGATCTGAGCACCAACAGATGTTGTGGTTGAGGTTCCCCAGCTGGACTGATCCAACCCATGGGGCCTGGGACATCTCACAAAGACGTACAAACTTGCTCCAATCGTGATTAAGTGAATTTTCCTGAATTGTTCACCGGCTGCAGCCGTTCCTGGTGCGGAGAGCACAGACCTCCCAGAGCACAAGATGAGGCTTCCCACCGAGCTCGCCCAGCCTTGGCCTGCCAGCTCTTCCTCATCATGTGGTGTGAATGCTCCATGGTACACGTATCTCTCTCCTTTTTGAGAGAGAAGTCCAGAGAGATGGAGAAATGGGCATCCGGCAAAGGCATTGCATGTCCCCATAGCTTCCCAAGCACTGGCTCAAGGCGTTTACGCTGCACTGGGCAGGGAGAAGCTGCATGTCCTGCTGGCACTGGCAGAAATCCAGGAGAGGTTTTGGAGCCTCTGGTGCTCTGGTTACAGGATTTAAACCAGGGCTTCAGGTTTAGAAAACACCAGGTTGCCTTGCCCTGATCATCCCTGCATGGCTCAGAGAGGAACCCTGATTTCAGTGGGAGGAGATGGTGAGCAAAGGGCCTTGTAGCCCCTCTCAGAGCAGAAACCATCCACCCCGGCTCCCTTTGCTTGGACCAGGTTGTCTCCCTTTCCCTGCCCTCAACTATCTTCAACTTTTGTGGTACAAGAGACAATATGGGTGGGAGCTTTCCAGCAGCGGGATCTTCCCCTAGGGCTCTTCTGGTTACTGACAATCAGATGTTCACTGAATTCTCAGAAGTGGGCTGTTCCGCCATTTTTTTTCAATTTTCTCTTATTTTCTAGAGAGTTTAAGCACCACTGGTTAAGTTATCTGGGGAAAGGGGAAGAAAAAAATGGTTCAGAAGGAGAAACCTTTCAGATTCAACCAGTGCATCATTTTCTCAGAGACTGACAGGTAATTTACGTCCAGGCAGTGTTGAGATGTTGCCAGGGCAACTCACCTGTCTCAGGAAGACTGCAGCCTCAGAAACGGAGCTGAAGAAAGGAAGGCAGGGAGGAGATCTCCAAAGTCATGGAGCAGTTGAGCAGTGTCTTCTATGTCGTTTCATCGCTGGAACAGCCAGGGGCTGATCTCTGGATTATTTGTCAAAGGCACAGGAAGGATGGAGTACAGATCTTTTTGTGGGTGGAGATACAGCTGACATCAGTAGGTCCAGGTATCAAGCGCTACAGTCAGGCTGGGTTTGTATGAACAAGGCTGGAAGCAGAGGATCACAGGGTGGATGTGGTCTATGTCTCATCTTGGCTGCTCTGTGCAGGACTCCTCAGAAATGCAGGCTCCAGGTTTCCTTGCAAGGAAAGCCCAGCGTCAGAGACGAGATGCCTTAAGCGAGTAAAAGGCTCCTGGAAAGCGATAACAGTAATCTCGGTAAAAGCCGTATTCGTTAGTGCAAAGGGATCCCCCGAGGCTGCATAAACCCAGAATAACTAAAGAGCTTAAAGCATTTGTGAGGGGCTACAGGTGGATTTAGATGGTCGGGGCAGGAACGATGAAGAGGTGCCGGCCAGCTCTGCAGTTACTGCACTGCTCTCAACCCCTCAGTGATTTTTTTAGCACAGGGACACTAGAAAATGGGTTGGGAAGTCTGACACAGGTGGGACTGTGAGGCAACTGCCAGTGGAGGGAAGAAGATCACAATTTCCATCTCTGTGGCTCTCCACCACTCTTCCCTTCCTCCACCTTGTAAAGACTTTGACAGACAGTGATTTTCTGCACAGCCAGGAAGTACAGCTTAAACATCTGGGATTTTCTAAGCATCAGGGATTTCCCTCTGTGCCTCAGTTTCCCACCTTGTATATACTGATATTTGGCCAGTGCTTGGCAAGTCATGGAATAGGAACGTCTCGTTCCCCAGCAGGGATCGGGTGTGCAGGGAGCCTCATGCAGGCAGGGAGCTAAAACCAGGCTTGGGCTGCAATAAGAGGAAGGCCAAACACAGTCCCCTGACCTGACAGGTCTGCCTGCAGCCTGAACACCTCGTGTCTAAAAGAGAGCATGCTGCTTGCTTCGCTCTCCTTCCCATCCATGCTTATACCACTGGGGTGCCCAGTGCAAGGAATGAAGATCAGCTGGAAAACAACCCCAGCATTTTATTTCTCACAGTGGTTTTGCTCATGTGTGTGTGATGTTGAGTAGGAGGAAAAAACACCCAGGAGCGGGAAAACCTGCTGATAAATACTAATGGTTTCTCCTCCTTTTACTTCTTTGCCTTTGAACTTCAGTCTTGGCCTTTTGGTAATAAACTGTCAGTCCAGAGCAGCCCAAGGGTAGCGCAGTGGATGCAGGGTCCTCGGGAGCTCCATCCCTGCAGCTTGACAGTAATTCACCCTGTGACCTCCGCAGAGACTTTTCACCTCTCTGCCCTCCAGGCTTGCCAAGCCCAGTGACAAATTTCAGTTCCTGAGAAAGCTGCAGGGATGGAATTATGTTCTCAGGAAGTCTCTAGGATGCAAATGCAAGTTGTTTCTTTGCTGGAGTGGAGGGAAAAAGATCCTAACCCCGATCTGAACTTCTTCCCAGCCTTTCTAGAGTCATCTTGGAGTTCATGCCCCATACAGCCTCCCACATCCTCTGTTGTTTCGAAGGATCATTCTGAGTTCGTGCTTGCCCTGGGTACCGCGCTGCTTTTCACCCTGTAACCTTTAAGCAAAGCTCTGCCCTTCCACAGGATTCAGCTGCTTTGCTGATAAAACCGGGGTAAAGATTTGTGAAGGTGGGGAGGGATTTCCAGCCCCTCGGGTCAGGTGGGGAAGCTTCCGTCTTAGAGCCAGCACTTCCCTATCTCATCGATATCTTGGCAAAGATAAGGATCTATTAATGACAGTAATGAGTCTCATATACAGCCTGAGAGAGAGCAGTGAGTTAATGCTTTAACTCTCTTCTTTACAGCAGAGAACTCTCTGGAGGCCATTCAGAGTTAATTGCTGGGAATTAGGGTGACTGCACTTCAAATTCATCCATTTCCTATTGGAAAATGCAGGGTTGCTGCTTTTTTTTTTTTTAATAAAATCTTTCATCACTGATTTGAGTGATATTTCCCAGAGAAATTTAAAACTCTGATGTTCTCATTTCAAATAAATTACATATTTTTTTCTTAAATTCATTAAATACAGGCTTCTATATGATTGTTGAATATAAAGGTTCATATTCAGGTGTATATTTACAAATCTGAATATATAAATATATAACACCTTCCATCTTACATGGATTTTTAATACTAAGAATGACATTTTATATATGAGCACAGCCTTGCAGTGACAGGACCGAAGACATTTAATCTAGTCACAGCTACAACATCAGATCTGCTCTGCAGAAACGCTTCTTAGAGGATATTTGTATAACCCGTTCCTAAAAACCTTTAGACACTGAGATTTTGCCATGGGTCAGCACTGTGCCATTAATGCCATTAGAAAGGCTTTCATAACGTCCATCCAAATGTTCCTTGGTGGAGGTGAACCTGTTATTTCTTGTCATGTCTCCGAAGTCAATGGGCGATGGCTCACTCCTTTCATTTCATCATTTTCCTTTTGTGTATTTGCAAACGGTTGCCGTGTTCCTCTGGGTCAGTTTTCCTTAGATTAGACAGTCGCAGCTCTTCCAGTCCCTCCCTAAACTGGGTTTTCTTGCCACTGTCCTTAGGGTGTCTACACCCTCTCTGGGCCCATCCATGAGCTCTCAAATTCAGCTGAAACCTTTGTAGGATGAACAAATCAAAAGGTTCCTCCTGTATCTCCCCCCAACTCTGCTGTATCTACCAGGACATCTTCTGCTGATGCTGGCTCCCATGCAATCCATGTTACTCCCTGGTTCTCTTCTGCAGAGCAGAAACCAGCCATTTCCTTCCTGAGATAGTGTTTCAGTTATTACAGATGGTAAGTATCACAGTATTTCAATTATTAATGCACTGTCCTTAACTAATCGTGTACGTCAGCTTTTGTACCTTCCTCCACACCTAACCTTAATACTCCCCAGTTCACAATCAACGTCACCGATGAACACACCAAATGGCACCAGGTCGAAGGCGGGGCTCTGCTCAGACTGAGACAGCCCAGGGAGTAGTTAGTTGCCCTCTGAACAGGCTTTTTAAAAGCATTTTGAGTTCATTCAGCAGCTGATCGAGTCTTCCCACCTTGCTATCGAGCATGCAAAGTGGGACAATGTCCAAAGCACCACAGAGGAGCCCATCCGCCTTTATCTATTATGCTGGTGACCCTGTCGCAAGGGGAGATTGGATTGTTCTTGGCAAATCTGTTCTGGCTCTGATTCATCCCCTCGTTACCCTCTGGAGGTTTACAGAGGACTGGTTTGATTATCTGTCTGTATTGGGTCTGAACCAGGTAACCAATACATCGTCGTGGGGTCCCCATTTCGCCACATGCAGGAGCGGTGCTTGTCCTTTTCCAGCCAGCTGGTTCATCACCCACTGTCCCTGTGTCCTTGACAGGAGTCACCAGCTCTGAGCCTGCATTGTTAAGGGCAGCAAGTGCTCCAGACGTTACCAAGCAAGGTCCATCTCAAACAACTTGATTTATTGAAATAATCCTCAACCCACTTTTTCCCCTTGCTGTAGCATGAGCACATACTCCGCTGTTCCCAACACTGACCGTGCAGACCAGCCAGACACTGCTTACCCGACCCAGACTCTACAAACCTCATCTGATGTGTGCCTCTGGCAGGGAGCGTTTTCCCCTCTGCTGATGTTCCCTGGCATCCCTGGTGCTGATGCTCTGCCTTGAGAGGGTAAAGTGAGGTGTGTGTTGTTTGTGTGCTACACCTCATAGATGTCCTTATGATCTGGATTGAAGAAAAGCTTCCAAAAAATAGGATTTCTTGTAGGATGGAAAACCTGTTGCTGAACCTTTGTTAATATCAATGGTGGGGAGTGAAAAGAGAGAAGAATATGGCCCTTCTGCTCCCATTTCCAGAGATCTTCTGGGTCGCCCTCAAGTGGCATTTGAGCCTGATTTTAATGAGCCCATGTTCCACCAAAGTCAAATGAGTTCTTGAAGCATTGACCTTAATGGGATTTTGTGTTGTCAGAATAATAGGCAAAGATTATTGCTTATATTATACTGTGCACATAGATAATGAGAGTAAAATGACTGCTGATCCAACTTGCAGGATCATTCTGCAAGTGCTCTGGATAATCAACATGTGGAACAAGCTTGCCATAAAAAGAAATACAGTGGTTACAGATGAAACAGCAATAGGTAATTTTATGACCATTAATAACCTTTGATGCTCTGCAAACTAAGGCTATGATCAAGGTAATGAAACCTCATGCTTCAGGACATAAGGACACTTGCAAGGGAAGAGGAATGGATTTGCTTTTGCCCATTGAACAGCCAGCTAAGCACATTATGAGCGCTTCTGCCCTTTCTCGGAAGCTTCAGGCCTTATCTGCACTTTGGGATGAAGGATGTGGGAACCCAATAGAAAATGTTTTGGTCAGACATGGAATTTTACTACCTGAAACTGATTTTCACTGTGTTAAATCCCATAAAAATAAATGGGATGTCTGCTCCATTAAGCTCGTTGATTCTTTGGCCCCAAAGAGTAATAGAGTTGGTGTGGAATCTGAAGAGAAAATGACAAAGTTCTCGGTCTAGGTACATGCCATAAAAATCTAGTGGACATGAACCAGATAAGGACTTGCCGCCTTTGTTTCTGAAACAGCAGGATCAGGTATGAATTTACCCACCAAAACTTACACAGGAAATTGAGATCCTGAAGTACTGATAAAGTTTCAGGAAGTATTTCATTTGGAGAAAGATGGAGGGAGCCCTAAACCCCACCTGAAAGAAGCTGTGCAAACAGGATAATGGTGGGTACTCCCTTGGTCTGGGATAAGAGCACCCAAAACCCTCACAGGAAATTTAAGTGGATTAAGCTAGTTCGGATCCTAATTTTAAATGTGTTTTTCCACAAAAATCACTCCCATCTTAAGCCGGGCGTGCCAAGCCTTTTGGAAGTGTGGAACATGGGCCTTGAATACTGCACCTATGTCATGATCGTCACTGCAGGGACATGAAGTCGAGATTAGAGAAAACCTTGAAAGCAGCAATAAACCAGCCTCACATCTGTCACAGAAGAGCCGCCAGACAGAATATTTTGACCCAATTCCTTTTTCCTCAAAATGAAGTGCTTTGTTCCAGCTGAAACATGTGATGAGACTATTTTCCCATTGTGTTTCTAAGGGGAAGTTTTCTGAAGTCCAAGGTTCTTTCCTCTCTGGAGAAGCATGAGGCTCTGAAACAAAACCTTGGTCTTTCGAATTCCAGGCCATAAGCTCTGGCACAAAAAAAAAAACCCAAAAAAAAGAATTCCTTTTATCGCAGTGCAGAATTCCATCAGATTCACAAAGCGCAGCAGTCCCAAAGCTTTGTTTTCCAGTGAACTCTGAGCAGTGAATTCAGGGATTCATGGGCAGTCTCGCCAACTTGCTAGGACATTGAGATGAGCCAGCCCACGTCCTCTCACAAAGCCTGAAGCACTATAGGAGCTGTTAAATGTCCTTCTTTGAAAGGTAGAGAATCAGGAAAGAAAGTAAAAGGTATTTTGCGAAAAGTCATTTCCCATCCGGAGAGCCCCTGTGAGTGGATGGTCCTCGGGTGAAACGTCTTTGAGCAGCAGGAGGTCTTTTGGTTGCTATAAGGAGCTATGGCAGCAGCACAAGGCTCTTGTTGAGCTATTGCTCTGATAAAGGCAGCAGAGAGTCCGCGCCGGCTTGTATCTGCTCTAGGTCAGACTCTTCAGGGCATTTTCCTACTGTCCTTGTACGCCATAACCTGCTGCAGTAAATGCAGTCTGGTGATGTTTCTAGAACAACAGTTGTAATGGAGAGGCTTTGCCTGTGTTTCATAAGCAGGGTGATTCTAGGAAGGCTTTGAGCTGAACGTTTCTGGGTATTGAAATATTTAGTTTATGAGTCTAATGTAGAACATGCCACCAAAACGATTTCTAATGAGGATGAAGTGTAAGAAGTAAATGTGATTAGAATGAAGGTCTCCAGCAGTTTGGGTGTTTGCTTTTGGCTTGGAGCAAAGCTGCTCTGTGAGTCCCTGCAGGGCTCCAGACAACACGGCTCATATCAAACCCTTCCCTTTCTGAACTCGATGGGTGGCAACCCTGGCAGAGCAAATGTGCCCTTTAGAAGAATGAAACAACAGGCTATGGAAAAAACAATAATTAAAAAAAAACTCTGGGAGAAGGGAGTCAGCTGAGCTCAATAAACAGTAGTTTAATTAAATGTAGCTCCTGAGGGGCCCACAGCTGGGCAGGTACAGGTTGAGCCTTCGGCAGCATTGGCTGTGTTACTGTGCAGGGTGGAGTGGTGCAGGCACCATGCTGCTTTATGAGCTGTCACTCTCCGCTCTTTCTGCAGCAATGTGAGATCCAAATGAAAGTCACTGATCAGGACCGCAGGACTGCTCATCCAGTGACCTCAGGAAACTGCTTCAGAGACCCCATGGAAAGCAGGGGACAGGGGACAATGGGACGTTTTCTGGCATGAACACTACCTCCAGGAAAAGAGAAGATGGAGAGGGTCCATCCAAAGGACTTGGATGCTCTTTGGTGCTTAAGTGCCTCAGTCCTGGCATTTCCAGAGTGTTGCAAACTGCCCATAAACAGAGTGGAGGAGGTAGGGAAAACATAGGCAGATACGTTAAAAATGCAGAACAAAGATGTCAAGTGATGGGGCTCAAACCAGGCCAGAAGTTAGCTGCCCATTCCCTGCTACAAGTATAAGGACACTAACCCTGCTGTGTGCAGCATTCTATACCCAATGCAGAAACCAGAGGGAGGGGAAAGGGCTGGCTGTTGACCATAAGAGCTGAGGTCCTCTGCTCCCTGCACCTCTCTGTTCAGCTCATCTCTAAAGCCTGCAGCAGTCCTGCAAACCTCAGGCTGAAGCTTTGTCAGAGGCAGTAGGGAGGAAAGTCAACGTTACAGGCAGCTCTGATCTCCCTGCTGGAGGAAATGTCTTGCTGTCTGCTTTTGCTCATGGTCTAACGGGAAGCCAGAGGTCCCAGAGATGGACAAGCTTTGGAGTTATTCGTGGAAAGCAGGAGCCAGCACTTCTCTGGGCATGTAGGGATGGACCTTTGAAGATATGATGCCTCTGCTTTTAGGGAACACATTGTCATCCTTGACTCTTAGAGGGTCTCAGCCTGTTTCCCAAGAGCAGTTGCATTTGTCAGCCAAATTTATAGAGCTAAATCCACCTTTCCTCAACCGAAAGCAAGAGGCAGGTTTGTGTTCCGCAGACACAGGCACCCCTGTTCCTTTCCTCCCCCACTTTTTGCCTGCTTTCTGAGTAAACTGCCTTTATAGCAAGATTCATCCTCTTTAAATATTAAATAGCAAAGCCATATAAATTAATGGTGCTGTTTTAAAACCCTCCGTTAAAGCCAGGCCTATCAGCAATGACAAATTGTCTCATTATGGGACATTAATTTCTTGTAATTTATTTTAGTGAGTGAAGGTAAATTTATGGTTCCCTTTTCCCTGTGGCGCTTTGAGACCCAGCTACCAGGTCAGAGAGAGGTCACCAAGCCCCAGAAGAACTCACTAAGCATCTTGCCAGGCAGAGAAGGAAGGGAAGAGAAAATTAATTAATTTGTGCAACCAAGAGCCAGTGCAAGACCAGCAATGAGCTCTCCGGTCCCCAGCTCTCCCCTGGGGTGGCTTCCATCTCCATCTGCCAGCTGAAATCTCAGCAGCCATCACATCTCCCCCAACATTGAACTACCACGCACGGGGCTGTGCAATGTAAGTGTAAGAGCTCAGCCCTGGTAGAAACATGCTCTTGGAGCATCCTCTGCACAGCATCATCCTGAACTCTCTGGAGGTGGAATCAAGGGGTTCAGTGCCTTCCTCAGCCCCTCTTGCTCAAATACATACAGAGACATGGGACATACAGAGGGGATCCAGGTTGCCTGCATTCCTGGATGTATTTGCCATCCCGGCTGGGCTGGGGGCTGCCACGCACCAGGGACTTCAGTGTGACACGTGGCACGTGGAGCACCAGGCCTGGAAACCAGAGCTGGGATCTGTTTCTGAGAAAGAGTTCAGACTGAAATGATTGACATTTTCATCAGGGCTGTCAATTTGAAACATCTTTTTGACCTGTCAGATGAAGAGGATGGGTGAGGGTTTTTCTCTCCCTTTGCTAGCATTTTTCACAGCTAACACAGCACATTTTTGACTCCATATATATATATATGTGAAGTAAATAAATTATTCATGAAGGAAATATATTTTTTCCTTAAATCCATTATAAATTCCGTTATCACCTTAGAATCCTTGATGAACTGTGTACTGCCCAAAACTCATTTAGTGGCTTCTTGATTCCCAAATCAGTGCATAGAGGCTGCTGCACACTGGACTTGACCCACTGAGAAAGTAAAGTTAAGTTTTGGAGGCATCTCCTGTCCCACAGGGTTGGCAGAGTGGTTTATAACCCAGCACTGATATTTTCACACCTGGATCCATAGATCCAGGCCCAGAGATCCCAAAAGAATGTGGTTCACCATCAGCTGCTCAGCAAATGGCTTTTTTTTTTGCTTTTTTTGGCTTGGAAAGGCAAGTTTTATTTACAAATTGGAAATTAGGTTGTGGAAGCTCCAGTGAGGGCTGTGACTGGGTTACCGGGATTGCAGGTCGGTCTGGCCCTTCCTCCTCCACACATCACAAAGTGGGTCTTCCCAGCCTAACAGAGAGCTAACAAAACCTGGGAGTAATGTTTGGCATTTGGAAGGTCAGATGCATTAGCGACGGTAAAGGTTTGTGGAAGGAAAACACAGAGATATCGGATGTTGTATTGATGAAGCGCATTTTCCTGGTGAAACCCTGCATGGGTCGGGCAGCACAGACGCAGGGAGGATTTCTGCCTTTAAACAAGACTTGTTGATGGCAAGACCTGCTCTCCCTGCCCAGCCTGTCTGCAGAGACTTTCCCCTCCTCAAATACCATTTCCCTGGCCTGAAGAGAATTTTTTTCAGAGGTATTTTCAGAGATATTTTCAGCATGGCCCTGATCTTCACCTCCACCATTCACCCCCCTCTGAGTAAGGATGTTCCTGCTACAGTGGGGAATGCATTAGGGTTGGGAGAAGGTGTGCCAAGCCCAAGCACCCACGCCTGGAAGTGAGCGCATGGTGTGCAGACCTGTGAAATCATTTTCCCTGCAGTAAACTGAAAGCACCGAGCCCTGATCTGCCTTTTAAAAAAATAAAGCAAGCCAAAACGCCAGCAGGAAGCACACAGTCACTGGAGGGAAAACACTTTGCACATCAGTGCACAGCTACCTGCTTCCACAAGATGTGATTTCCCTCGCAATCGCCTTCTGCTATACCATGCTGAAGGCACGGCCCGTTGCTCCTCAGAGCACAGCGTGGGCTTCCTGCTCGAAGAGCCAGCTGCCCAGATGAAAGCAGAGGCTCTGCCGCAGGATAGTGGCAAGGCTTGGCCTCTGCTCTGCAGCTCGGGCCTGGCTGGGCACAGGGCTGGCCGTGCCATGAACAGGTTGTTGTGCCATGAGTCTCCGGGTACCAGGATGCTCCCATAGCAAAGGCAGATGGTGTCTTTCTGCCACTGACCATGTTGGGACAGAGGAGATGAGCTGTTTTCTGCCACGGGGCACAGAGGGCAAGCTGTGTCGGCGGATGGGTGGCAGAGTGGTGGAGTCCTCTCAACAAGGATAGCACTGAGCGGGATCTGCTCAGATATGGTCTAATTTCTGCATTAGCGCAGCCCAGCAGGTCACCAGATGTTTGCCAAGGGGTGGTGACTTGCCAGTTGTCTCCTGGATGCAGGACGTGTGCCTTTGCTTTATTTTCTTTGGTTTAGGCTCAGGCTTAATGTTAAAAGGTGGCTGTTGTTTGAGGCTCAGAGGATGGTGTAAGGGTCATCAAGGCTACTGACCCCTCCTTGGTCCCTGCCTGTTTAGCAGTGTCAGGAGGTGGCAGCCACTCATCCTGCAGTGCTGCTGGCATCACGCCCCTTACCCTTCACCCTGGAGAGCCCTGCCTTGGGAATATGAGGTGACACAGGTTTGCCCCATCATGCTGGAGTGACACACATCTGTCACATCCCTGAATACACCTTGGTCTTTGGCTCTTGGCTGTCTCAGCCTCAGCAAGCGGAAAAACAGGGACAAAGAGAGTTAAAGAACCACACACAGCACCTGGCACAAGGAGATCCTGCCCTTTGGGGGTGCAGTAGCACAGGGGGACTGGACCCCAGGCTTCCTGGCCTCCTGCCTTCTCCACTTAGCCACACTGCCTGCCTGGCCCTGCAGGACAGCTGGGATGGGAAGGACAGTAACAGTGTACCTGGATGACATTACAAAAGTAGTTTAAGATGCCAGTTTCCAGGTGATGAGAGGAACCACAGCTCTCTTTGCTTCCCCAGGAGCAATCAGCACTTCTGACACCGTGTTGCAAGAGCAGTGGAGAACCAAGGTCACAGCCTGAACAGGACACCAGGGAGCCTGGTCATGCTTTCCCACGAATGGCCTCTCTGATCATCAGCTTTGGGTTCTGCCATCAGGAAAACATAAGCTTTTCCTGGTGCGAGCTGGAGTATCCTCCATCTCCTCCTCCTCTGAAGGTGGTGTGGCACCTTCTTCCTTTCTAAAGTTCCTGAGACAGACAGATGTTTGAGCCACATGTAAGAGCTCATTGCTGTCCCTGGCTCCAGGCTGTTCTAGGAACCAGGCCAGCACCCGGAGAAGTCAGGAGAAAGGCA
Organism: Buceros rhinoceros silvestris; assembly: GCF_000710305.1. Lineage (NCBI taxonomy): Eukaryota > Metazoa > Chordata > Aves > Bucerotiformes > Bucerotidae > Buceros > Buceros rhinoceros. The sequence goes on from NW_010389233.1 coordinate 99,940, forward strand.
GCCGGCGGCTTCAGCAGAGCAGAGATGCTCTGAGATGTGCTCACCACGTGAAACACGCTATGCTAGGTCCAGGGCTGATTTACTTCTGATGACCACCACTGACTTCTGCAGAGCTCAGCCAGGCTCTACCTGGGGATGTGACCCAGAAGCCAGCTGACCTCAGGATGTGCTTTCCTTCCCAAAGCACAGAGTCCTCCAAGCAGCGCATCTCTCATGACAAAACCTGCACAGCAGAAGCAGCGATGCTGCCTGTTTGTGCTGCTCGCTGGTGTTGGACTCTAATCAGGGCCTGGGAGATGCTGGTGGTTGGTCTAATGGCCGAGCCCGCTTGGAAGGGTCCTTTGTGCCGGTGAATGCTGGAAAGAGAGAAGCTCATTTGTGTAGATGGCAGAACATAACCTCAGTAACGCCGCTAATGTGCTGTGTAATTGCAGGTAGCTGCGGCCAGGAGGAACGCTTGTCCCTGAAGGGTCAGGGATTGAGAAATCTCTCTCTCACATAAAGCTGGAAAAAGAGTGTGGAGCACAAGTGTCCTGATTTACATGCGGAGTGAAGTATAAATAGCAGTGCCGGGTTGGCTTCACGGCTCTCACGAAGGTTTTCAAGCTTTCCTTTGTTCCCAGGAGCTTGCTCCATCTTGAAATCCATCTCCGTTTGCCAGTGGCACAGGGAGGTGAGCTTTGCAGTTGCTCCTGTGTCTCCCAGCTGCTCTGCACTGCGTCGGAGCTGGGAGCAGAGACCCATGCCCAGGTGTGGCTCCGCGGCGCAGAGCACAGCACATGCTGGGTGCTGGTGTTCTGAGGGGTTTGTTGCAGACCACAACCAGCCCCAGGCAGTGCTTTTCCACCAAAAACCTCTCTGTTGCAATGTTGATTTTCTTGTAACATGCGTTGGCTGCTTTTCACAGAGGAGAAAAGAAAACTGACTCTTTGCTTGTGACAGGGGACACCTGGAGAAAGTGCTGGCTTGGACTTCTTGGCATCTCTAGGCTGGGCTTCTACGTACAGATTCCAGCAGATTTGGTGTCCCCAGAGCCACAGCAGCTGAACCAGGCAACCTGCACTAGAGACTTTACTCTGATTTCACAAAATCTTTCCTTTAACCCTTAAATCATCTCCTTGGACTGCAATTGTCTCCATGTGGGAAAGAAAATGATTAGAAGATCATGGCAAAATAAATGAAGAATAAATTGCAGTTTGGTTGTAAGCAACATGAAGTGTAAGCTGTTTGGGTTTAGGCTGCTTGTAGCTCTTTTCATAATTAAAAATAAATCATTTATAGGGTGTGTATCAAAGCTGGAGGCCCAAGAAGTATTATCTCCTCTTTATTCAATCTGTCTGTACTTGTGGAGCTCCTTCAACATTTAGTTAATTCAGGTTTTGATTCTCCCTGGGGAGACAGTCTGTGATCTGAATGCATTTCTCCTTCTCCCAGGAAGGAACTGGTTATGGACTGGGATGCTCTTAGACATGACTTAGACACTGGAATGTTTAATGATGAAGGGGTTGTCTTCAGCCTGCTGCTGGGGAACCCCCAGGGAATGGAGCCAAACAGCCTGAAGCGACACCACGATGTGGAAAAACGCTGCTGTTGTCTGAATTATCCCTTTGGTGACCCTGCAACATTGCCAAAAGTCACCAAAAGAAGCTGAGGCCAAGCCTCCTGCATCAGCACCCTAATTGCAGGGCTCTGATCTGTACTCTGGGCAGATTTTTCATTCATTACCCAGCTCCATGTTCCCACAGAACAAGAAACTTGATGAGTTTGTGTCCTCTGATTGCAAGAATCCAAAACCCCTCACTCCCTCAAAAACCGCCCTCGTCCCCCCAATCTAATGACAAAACAAAACAAAGCCGAAAGAAAAAACAAAAACCTTCAAAATGCAGAGAAACTTCCCTCTCCCCAGCCCTAAAGTCACCGATGCCCCACAGCAGCCCTGGGAGGTCTGAGAGTAGGTTATAGAGCTGCAAATTCAACCCCAGGATGCTGCCCTGTGGTGCTGTTGGAGCCAGGGATGAGTTTGGGAGGTCTCTGCTTGCCCTGAGACAGGGATGGGCATCTCCAAGAGAACTCAGTCCTGTCCGTGCCCTTGCCAAGAGCAGAGACATTAAGGACTGATTAGGACAGAGGTCCATGTCTGCAACACGACTTTCTCCCTCCAGCAGCCAGGGATGAAAAATGAACGCGCTTGCTGGCTGCGCTGCCCTGGGCAATTGATATTTCAGTCTCTGAGGCTCTTGGACACACACAATTTTTGCAGTCAGTTAAAAATAAAAACTGGTTCAACTCAGTGACTTTGCAGGGCTTGTTCCATGTCCGCACTACCCTGCTCCTGCCAGGGGGAAGGGTTAAAGCCCAGCACCACTCCAGCCAACAGCCCATCAGTGGCAGTTTGAAAGTCACTGCTCACAGTGATGTTGTGTCCGGGTTTATGAGGTGGGGAATGCAGCCAAACAGCCTGAAATGCCATTAGGATGGGGGGCGAGGGCGGGGAGGAGGAGGATGGGGGACTTGAAAGCAAACAAATACTGTTGCATTGATTTAATTTCTCCTGGACTTCCAAAGGTCTTGCCATTATTCACTGTCATGCCTCACCTCCTGTCAGCCCCAGACAAGATCCGGGGAGCTCGCACAATTAATCACAGCGGTATGTCAAGGTGCTGATGGCCCTGGCAGGGCCAGCTGGAGGCGGGAGGGATGCTCTGGAGGAGAGAGCAGGGGGAGCGAAGGTCTGGTTCAAGGCTTGCCCTCTTGAGAAGCTGTTATGTCGTGTAAAAGTTGTGATGCTGTTCACTGAATAATCTTACCGGAGCAGATAAAAGCTCATCACGAGAGCCTGGAGCAGGGCAGGGATGCTTATTCCCCTCCAGTTACGCTGCTGTAGGCAAAGACTAAGCTGTGGGTTGTTGTCCTCTCCAAAGTGCTTCAGACAGACCTGAAGCTGTTTTCCCTCAGCCCTGGTCTGCAGCGTGCGACAGGTGGATGAGCACCCAGGGTTCGGTGTAGGTCTTGGAAGTGTTGCAAGGTAAGGAAGTACCGTGATCTCCAAAACTAGAGGTTAGGTAGGTATCTCCATGAGATAAGCCGGTATCTCCGTGGGAGGCAGCAGTGCTCAGCTGAGCATGTGAGTCCTCTCTGTTGGTTCAAATCTATCATAGCACCGTCAGAGATGCATATTGTTAAGGGTCGAGGTCCCGAGGTAATA
>NW_010389234.1:0-25182 GCF_000710305.1 Buceros rhinoceros silvestris
CATTTAAAAGAACTCTGTGCTGCCTCCTCTTCAAGTGAATTCACTTAGGCAAGTACCTCTGGAAGATCTGTGTGAAATATCTTCTAGCTTGACATACCGCATGAGACTAATTGAGCAATAGTGTTGCCAGTCATTGCTACTTAATTGTGTGATTGCTGTGGAACACACAGCCCTGCAGCACGCTCACCGCTGGGTGTGCAACCTGGCTCAGAGAGGTTATATCACCAGCGAGCTGAATAGGGATCTCCAAATACCCCTAGACTGCAAGCCAAATACAAACGAAGAGATCGTTTTTAAACTACATTCTTTCTTGTTTGCATTCACTTGTCAGTGTGGTAACTACTCCAGTAATTCACATAGAACAAATGAATTAAGGAAACTACGGATTTTTAGTACCATTTCTGAAACTAGTTTTAACAGGTAAGAAGTTGAACCATGTTCATTTTTTGCCCGGTGCACACCTTTTTTTTTTCCCCACAGAGAAGTAAGATTGTGAACAGAACTTCTAAAAAATATGTGTACCTTCCATGTTAGGATGGCTGAATTTTAATGTTATTTAATTTCTAAGAGGCCAGTAACAGAAAAGGAAGGGAGGTCTTTCTATGCACTGTTGTGTGTTCTCGCATCTGTCAGCATTCCAATCATTTCATTCCAGTACATATTTAAGCACAATACACTTCCAGCCATCCCAGATGTTTAGCTGCAAATTCTGCACTGGAAATTAGACATCCTAACTTCAGTTTTATGCACAAAAAGCTAAATTATATTTCTTTTGCTAGCTCTAAAATGCAGATCATTAAGATGCTCACACTGGCACTCAAAGAGACTGTAATGTGCAAGATTTCCTTCAAGAACATTTTTTTACGAAGGCAGAGAGTGCTGTGTTATGACACAAGGAACCCTTTTCAGCAGCGTGCACTTGAAAGTGCGACCAGTGCCGGCAATATTGCTGATACAGAAATTTTGTTTATCTGAAAATATGTCTCTCTAGCTATTTTTGGTAATTCAAAGAAAACAACAGATTTATAACACCTGTGCTTGCTGCGGGCCACAAGGCTAAATGTATAGAAGGCTTCCCTGAGAGACTGGTACCTGGTGCCATCTTGTGTCGAGACCAGATTCATCCCTGACGGTGAGAGAGGCCAGTGGCAGAGCACCGGCTCTACTGCAGCCCCAATTCTCTGCCTCGGGGAAAAAACATCATACCTCCATCCCTTCAATAGTCAATACTGACTAATTGCTGCAGAGCGCATCTCTGCCGCCACTGCCCTGGAAGCACTATTGCTAAGTTCAAGGGTTCCCGAAAGAGTTTGGTTTTTTACTTTAAATTAAATGACAGATAACTTAAGCATTCTCTTTGCCTATATTATTCTGGTGACATCACAACCCAAAATTTGTAGAATTCCTTTTAATACGTCACTGGTCAGTTCAAGTCTTGTCATTGTCCTTTGAGGCTGTTTAGAGGACAAAATTAGAGAACTCACCACTATTTAATACAGGTGACAACCGAGAAATACACTATCTTCTCTGTAATAAAAATAAACAGAAGGAAAAAGATCAATGTCACACACCTGCCAAACACTTGAAATTTCATGTGTTTAAAAGCCAGTCATCTAATCTCCTTGTTTTCAAAGCTGCGAGCATTTACTGGGAGTATTCTGAGTGCCTTGAGACACACACACACAAAAAAAATCTGAAGATCCCAGGGACCTTATTTGGGTATTATGAATTTAGATACCTAATTTTGGCCACATGCTTTTTAAGGTGTGGAGTTTTCCATGAAAAGGAACCTCCACCTGACCCATTTAGGAACCAGTGAAAAGATAAAAGCATGTGTACAGATTTTCTTTGTGTACTTGAAGTGATTATGCTGTATGCAGCAGTGTTCTAAAGCATTAAAAAAATGTCTAGTTTTATATGAGTACTTTATTTCTACATGTTTCTAATATCTGTGTACTTCCTAGTTTTAACTAGGCTAACAAGAAGAAATACTGTAGTGCCATCAGAGCTATTCCTCTTGTCCTTTAATCTGACCCAGACAAAAAACTACTAAAGATCTCACAAGGAAATCCAATCTTTGGAAATTACCAGCATGAATTCTCAATCAAATAGGCTGAGGTAACTTCTGATAAGCTTCTGAACACAGCCTCCAAGGCTTTTGATGTTCATTCGTAGTATATAGTACCATCTTTAACATTTGCTACTTCTACTCCCCGTAAGCACGCTTCACCTTTCTCACTGCCATCAGTTATTAATCCTATTTTTCTCTTTTTGAGCATGTAGCTGTGGCTCACCTCTAATTTTGTTATGTTGCTTTATTTTTAATCACATTTTCCATTCATGTGGTCTTTGATACTGCAGGAACCTATAGTTCTCGCTTTATTGAAATGACAACTGCAATACATGCATTGATGGAATGAGTCCTTAGACTATCGCACCTGTAGTTAGGTTAGTGCAAACTAGAGAAGATACCTGTTCAGACATAGGTACCTTTGATAATGAAAATCAAAGTCAAATAATACAGTGAAAACAAGCCTGGTGCCTTGGAATAAAACAAAAATTATTCAGGTCATAGGTGCCCATGCACCACCCCAAGGATGTAATATATTGCATCCTCCCCTAACACTCCCCTAATGGCTGGGCGTTCAGCCATTTTTTTCTCCCCTGATTATTTCCATCATCAGCTCTCAGGGAGAGAATGCTCCTGAGCTCCTGCACAGAGCTGACACCTACACGTTTGCTGTGACTACAAGCACATACCAGTTTACGTTAACTACAGTGTCTGAGGTGAACAACTTTATACCACATCCACCCCGCATTTCACTTACGTTTCCTAATAAGTGTTTTCTTTTTGTGAGGATATATCTAGAAGTTTCAGCATATTAACCTAGACAAGTTTCCTGGATTATTCCTTAGCTTTCCAGTCTCTTATACACTTCTTGAAAAGCTGTTTCATACACGTAGACACTTAAGGGTGGCTGGGATTGGATGTAAAGAGTCATTATGGTGTTCTTCACAGTCCCACTGCCGTGTGAGGCAGTAAGTACACCCTTGTGGCTCATGCATCCCAGTGGCCCGATTCTTCATTGTCTTGCACCTGCAGGAGTTATTTAAAGCACTACGAAATGGGTGTAAATCACTACTGAGCCTGAATGGCAGGATTTCACACTCTGCAGAGGCAATAATGACTAGCTAAAAAGGACAAAGCGGTGAAAGTACCAGAAAGGGTTTTTTTCCCCCTTCTGTTCCTGCCATTCAAGGGCCCAATTCAGGGGAATTGCTCTGATCTCCCAAAATACATCCTCATCCCGTAGAGCGGGTAGCCGAGAGGAAGGAGCAAGGGCAGCCTGGGGTAGGAGCTCAGAGTCGAGGCACACAGCCCTGCCAGGTGGGTGATGTTCCTCCAGCCCCAGGTTTGGATATATCCAGACGGGGTTGAGTACACCAACACTACAGTGCTGCCAATAGTTTGACAAAGGATACGTGGCATTCAGGCACACCCAATCTCTGTACCAGGACTGGCACCAAAACTTATTTCAAGCTACTTTAATGCCACCAGAAAAAAAATACATCAGATCCACTGGAGCCTCCATTTCTCACAGTAAATCACAAATATGCAAAGACACATGTACACAAGGACACACACGTACCCTCACACTATCTTTAGCCACAAAGTTTTGAGAAAAATCTATCACTTGTATGACAATGAAATATTAGGACGATATACACAGTGCTTTTGCTCCTGTGCCTGAGGAGCCCTTGAGGGTCTGATCCAAAACAAACTGAAATCGTTGTAGTCCCCCTATTTGCCTCAGTGGAATTTGGATCAGCCCCTGAAGCTGTCCAACAATAATTAACCTACAGGGGAATTATGCTTTTGACAGGGAAGATTGTTAGGATTTACATATAGGCAGATCTCTACCTTTGTACATAAACCTGTTCTTTTCACCTTTACCCAAGCCAAGACAACTTGCATTTCGGATTTTGTGAAAAATAATTAGCATTTTGTACACTAAAGAGGAACTGAAAGTACACTTAATTGTAATCAGTTACAAGATGTCATTCAGCAAGTGTTTCCATACCTTTATTCATCTTTCAAGCATGGCAAACAAGAAATTAATTACTAAAGGTCTTTCAAATATTCCAAGCTATACCTTAAATTGCTTTAAAGAATATAATATTCCTCTGATTTCAAATATATAATTTCTGGTGAAATACTGGAATAAGGACTGAGCTGGCCAGCAATGGAAGTCCTTCACTCTAAGCCAGCCATATCTAATTATAAAAGATGAAGGCTTTGAAAATTTACATAATTGCTAGCTCTGGTAGGGGTCGGTAACATATTTGCATTAGCTACTTATGCTTCATACCAACACTTTTAAGCACCACTTATCAAAAATAAGTCTACCAAGTCAGAGGTGCGTAGGTGGCTAAATAAAACCTGCTAAATATGGGTAGCACCACCTCTTTACGTCATGAAGAGATATATGGGCTTTGACATACAGGGTATTTTCTTCGTCTTGTTTGTCACTTATTCATTAGAGTAATAGGTACACTACAAATGCTCTTGATAGAAATTAATACCTTCTGCTCCTTTAGAGTGCATTTGTTATAGCTGTTTACTGTGCTTTTATACACAGAATTTGTTTGGTTTAATTTGCACTCCAGAATTTCCCCCTGTTCCCTTCTCCGGCTCATTTCTCAAACCATCAGTCTAGACAGTAGCTTGGCTTCTTAACACAGCACGATAAAACCCCTCTAGTCTAAATATATCTCTCTAATACTTCCATGATTTTTCCTCTTTTTCATATAGTATAAAAATTCTGCCAGACCTATAGGTATATGATGTGAGAACTGTACAACAGAAAATGACAGACCAGCACATATATTTCAAAGGCTCTGTTTAGAAAAGAGTCACATTATGTTACAAACATGTCTTTTTTCTTATTATGTTTGATGTCAGCAAGTGAGCTTTAAGGAGCCTGACACTGTTTGAACTTTTTTTTTTTTTAATTTATTTTATTGTGTACGGTGATTTGACAGTTTTTGAACTCTGGATCAATTTGGTGACATTGTGGCTGATCCATTTTATCCTTGCTTTGCTGGGCCACTCTTTCGTTCTGAGGCTCCAGTCTCCCATTTTCCTCGAAAGGCTCATTAGGCCTGATCTCTTTTAGCCTTTTTGCTTTTTCTCTTTTCTTCCCCACACTGGACTGTGGTTTGCTTTATTCCTTAGGTTCCCCTATAGGTTAAGCCTAAGCTCTTATCCCCTATTCTCTTTAACTCACAGTCAGCATTTGATTCTGTTTTTTAACCCTCTCTATGAATTACCCGGCCGGGTGCAGCCTCATCACATTGGAAGCTCTGTCTGTGCAAGTCACGACTTAATTTGCACAATGAAAGGTAATGATTTTACCCAAAGATGCCTGACACATGAACCAAACTGAGCAACTTCCAGAGAGGCTGTTAAACAAAAAATAATCTTCTGTGCTGATACGGACTTCTATACAGTGAATAAAATACCCAAGGTCAAAAGTTTAAGTAGTTAAGTAATTTGCAGAAAGACTACAAATAGATCACTCTTGCATGAATCTGGGAGCATAGGTTCGGCTATTTATTCTAGCACGTTGTCTTGTTTTCTAACTACATCTCACATGGAGAAGATGAGGTTCCTGCGTTATTTGTTATATTGATGAATACATAGACCTAAGGCAATGCCTTTCAGAGCCCATAGAGGTAATGCAATCACATGCTGTTTCTCAAGCACTGCCAAAAAACCATGAAGATAAATCAATCCATTTACCTGATCTTGTAGCAAAGCAAAATATTTGAAACTTTCTTGCTACTTTATTTTCTGAAGACAAATATAAATTCAAATTTCTGGCTGCTTTGTCTTTTGTAGGGGTTTCTTCGCTGAACCGTTTTTTTGATTCTCCACCACCTTTCCATCACCTGCATCTTTTTTATCTGCTATCTTAACAAAGTGAGAGTACCCAGACTTTATTCCCGGGTATATTTCTTGCTGAATTCAGTTGAATTTCGTGTAGGACAAAGCAAAGATGCAAGATATTTGGTGATAACTCTGGGTTACCAGGGAGCAACTTGTTACCATGGTCTCTTGACACTTCATGATGAAAACTGTCCCATCTTGGTCAATTACATTTATAAAAAGAAATTACCATTAATTTAGCACCATTTTATAAGACATGTTCACTGTTACGTACATTATCCGTGTTTGAGATTAGGTTTTTCAAGGTTTGTTGTTTCAGATTTAAAAAAAACAAAAAACAAGCTTGTTGTGGGAGCTTAAACCATCCCACTCAGAAAGACCTATGATTGAAGTTTAAATTCCCCATGATTGCATAGAGTGATATGTTTAACTGATTGGATTAGCAGAACAACCAGAAAAATCCAGAAATGCTTAGGAAAAAAGTCTAGAATTGATTTACACACGAAAATCTAATGTAGCCAGATACTCATCTGAAAAATGTTTACAAAATTTTATCTGAAGGAGATGTAAAGAACTTTGAAGATGCCCTTAAAAATCTCATATTTCACTGTACAATATGTTTCTAGTCAGTGTCTAACGTTGCAACGCAATAGTTCATGAAGTTAAATGCAGGCTTGTGGGTTTGTATAATCTGTTACCTTTACAAAGTGCAGACTTTACAGAAGGGGATCACAACAGGACAACTCCTGGTCAGCTAACTCACACCAATAGTGTCAAAACTGACTTCCTCTTTTCTTATATTTTGGTAAGCAGTACAACAAAACCCCTTAGAAATATATTTTCCAAAGGAGATACTACATTAGTGATAGAAGTTCCAGTTAGAATAGAAGAAATCCAAGTGGTTTTTAAAAACTGATCAATTAAAGGAGATCACAGATTATATATGTTTTCACTCATATATAATCCATTTCTTTGAAGGCTCAGTTTGTTTTGCATTCTCTGAACAAACACACATATGTATTTATATAGAAAGAGATACACTCAGACACACAAGAATTTGCCAAAGGCATCATAAAGAGGAAGACTTCATGAACACTTTCAAAAGAACTTACATTTAAGACAGTTATTTCTAAAGGTTTCTATTGCTTGTCACAGTGGATTCCAGAGAGAGGAACTCTCCCTTGGATAGCAGAAAAAGAGGAATGATTTGCCTTCAGTTTTGGTCTGATTTTCTGGTGCCTTGAAAGTTTTTGAAGTTTTGTTACTCTTAGTTCATGAGAACTTTTTTATTCACTGGAAATAAATTTTTCTTTTCCTGTTATTGCAATTCTTTCTATCACATCAACAGGAACTTTTTATTCACTCACTTTTCGTGAAGTCATTCTTGAGACTTTTTAATTGGTATAGTATTCTTTACCCATACATTTATGTCGCTCTTTATTTAACTGAAATTCTATTTCTCATGGTAAGCTTCTTATACAGGGAAAAAGTTATAATGGAAGTGCCAATAGTTCCTATGACTATAATTCCTCTTCTCTAAATGTCTGTGAAGGAGGAGGAAGTCTAATGGTGCAAAGTATGAGGCTGAATTTTTGGGACAAATAAACACAGTTGTGGCTCTCCATAGAAGCCTTAGCTTCCATCAGGGCCATATGGAGGCACTCGGCTCACCGAAGTCTCCTGAAAGCAGTGGGTGAGTCCCTGTTTTCACGGAAATGAGTGGAAAGCTCTGATCAGCTTTAACAGGTACAGGATTCTCCTCACTGGATCTAAGTAGCTACTACTGGACCCTTCAAAAAGTCCCAGCCTTCCTATTAACTGAACAGCAGCCTCTTTGTCATTCCCAGCTCCGTGGGCGTGAAGGCTGAGCACCACAGGTGGCTCCTGTGCCGGAAGGACGGTGCGTGATGAGGCTGGAAGAAAGGAGGAAGGAGAGCAGAGGGTCAGAGATTACACATAGGAGGAATCCGGGGTAGTTTGTACTTCTCTGCAGTTCAGATTGACTGTCTATATGATTGGGACAGCACCCTCAACCTCACTCAAATCTTAATTAATGAATTAATGTCTATGAAGTTAATGATGATCTTTAGACTAAAGGCTTTTACAAATGACAAGGCATTTGTATAACCCATAGGGTGAGATAAGGTGGATTTCTATAATACTGGCTCTAAAACTAAACAGGAAAATACATTTTGGCAGGAGCATGTTCCTTCTCAGAAGCTCTGTTCCCAGCCGGTTTCCACTATCACCGCTCTGCTCGTGCAGCTCAGTGTCTGCCACAGAGCTATCCTGAGCGACAACAGAAAGACTGCCATCAAAATCAGGCCTTATTACCAGTCTAAACCATTTTTCAGTGTTTTGTTTAATGGTGTCAGTCTCTATCCGGCATACAGTGCAAACCGTGGAGTGCATCGATCACAGCAGCTTCTCCCTGCGCAAAACAACTTATTTTCAGCCATTGTTTCACAGCGCAGGAACAGGTAAAGTTCTAGGTACTTTAAATCTCTTTTACTCAATAAGTCGGTGTTGCTATAATTTAGAAACCAGGGTGGTTCAAGGGTGTATTATTGCATGTGAATGATAAACTGTAGTTCATGACCTGAGTCTAATGGTTACTTTATCAGTTGCAGTGGACAATTAAGTGACTGAGTAGTGCAAATGACGGTGAAGAACAGATTTTGCCTCTGAGCAGCTTTCAGGAGTTAGATTTCGCTGTATCATGTTCAGAGAGGTCAGAGCTCTGTCCAGATGACCAGTATAGCAGTGCAGATGGCTTTGTATGTCACCTGGCTGCTCTGGGCCTCTGCAACCTGCTGCAGAGGGCTTGGGTTCACAGAAAGGTTATGGGCATATGCAACTGCAGCACATTACCGGCTCATGAGAAAAATAGATCTCTTTTCACAACAGAGATGAAAAATCAGTACAGCAGATATGTCCAAGATGCGATAGCAGATCACAGCCATTTTCAGGTGCTATTTAGCAAAGGAAAAAGCTTTGAGTTCTTAATTCTGATCACCTTGCTACATATGAGTGAAACGTTGATATGAATATCCATATAATTAATAACAGTGCTCCCTTTCACTGCGATGTCATTGTGCTCCTTTTGCCTTCTCTAGGCCTCCAAATTAAGGCTCAAATCTAAATGGTCAAGCTAAGAAGCATGTTTGCAAGAGAAGAGTCTCGTTATTACACGCAGTTGTAGACTTGCATATGAAAAACAAGCGAGTTTGTTCACAGCTGACCAGAACTAGTCAGAGATTTAGAACCATACAAGTCAAAGAAAACTCTAGTTCTTAAGCCTCAGTGCTCTTTTTCCTTATAAACTACCTAATTTGCATACATAGTTCAGCTTATCTGTAAATTTTGCAAATTCAAGTGGGTGTATCCATATTGAAAAATTGAAAGCTCCTCAGACTGCCTTGGCTTCCTAGGAAGTATGGTACAGTATAGGTTTCATTCTGAAAATGGATTCAGATGATCCCTAACCAAATAGAAAAGTTATTCTTGGCTAGATCCGTGGTAGTGCCTATGAAAAGTCTGAAGAGAAAACAAGACCATCTTTGGAAAGTTTCTACACATAAGCTTCTTAGGCTGTTCATTATCTGGTTCCAGATGATTAAGATTTCATGGTGTTTGGATGGAGAAAACAACCTGAATTTAAATAACAACAACAAAAACATAAAAATAAAAAGGAATGTTTCAGCCCAAATAGGTGATTCAGAGGCATGCTCTCGATTCAGTGGAAGTGTAGAACTGATAGCGTTTGAAAGCTGGTGGCCAGCCTGAGCAACTAAAGAGAAAAAGAAACTCTTTGTGTTGATTGAAGATGGAGGATTGTTATTCCTAATAGCAAAACAAAACCCTTTAAAAGCCAACTTACAATGTTAAGGTGGACCTTGATGTGAAAAGCTTGGATTTTAAGCATTGTTTTAAACCTTTCCTAAACTTTCCAAAATATGTGAATCTTGAAACAGAAAACCTATCTGAAGGATAAAAGATTCAATGAAACATTCTGAAAACGTCAGCATGAACTCCTCCTGTTTATGCTGAAATATATTTGTGGAACTTAAGTAAAATATGTGAAAAAAAATTTAATTCCCCTAAACTGCATTTTCAAAGATGAAAAGATGTTATTATCAAAAATACATCTTCCTCTCCTAATGAACAGTCTATTTTTGCAGTATTTTATACTCAAGGTCAAAGGAACAATGCAAATTATTAATAAAGGATTCAATTCTGTGCTCCTCAAGTCAAGCAAAAAAACCTACTGAAATTCTCAGGAGTTTTGGTCTATAAAAGCAAAACTGAAGACCACCAAAAAAGAGCCTAAAGATGACAACATATATTCATCATTTAGCGGCTTCTTTGATAGTAACAATGTGCCTACTCCTAGATGCCTAGTTCTGGTCCCCTCTTTCATGATGAGGATCGGTTGGCTCAAGGGTGAAACCTTGACTTCAGCAAGGTAGCTTGCTCTGAAAGACATACTAGCCATCCTGATGAGCAAGGAAATCAAGCTCTCACTGCCTTCTTTTGTGCAATAGTATGCCGGTTAAATAAAACTAATTTCACACTTTACAGTAAGTCGTAGTTGCTCTCAATTAAATGCATGGAGTACGGTGACATCTACAGGAGGCTCTATGTCTCTACATTTAAGGCGATTTTTCATGCTATCATGTATGCACCTCAGAGACTATTGTATTATAATTTGTATGAAATATCAGAAGGTAAATTAATCATCAACATTTTAACTTAGTTTAGGTCTCTCCAGAGAGTTAAAGAGAACTAGAATGGATTCTGTAAAATAAATGGTCTCAAATGCAGCTGGGAAAGCTGAGGGAAGCAGGAACAATTGCTATGGTAACCACGTAATGGGATTTGAAAAAATCATGGAAAGTAGGAAGAGAGTAGGAGAAAGAACACGGTACCAAATTTGTAATAATAAATGAGGGTTGTCATTTTCACTGAAACTTCTGTATTAAACACTGTTTAATCCTGTAAATAAGAGAGCTGCAAGCAGAAAAAAAAAAAAAAAAAACAACCCACAGCAAATGATCTGACAATCTCACATACAGATGCCACATTGCTCCTTTCTCTTTCTACCTACTCTAGCAAATAAAGTAATTCCTGGCACAGCAAAAGCCAAACAAGAGAATGTCCCAGAACGCCCCCTTCCAGAAACAGTCTTGTTGGAAATATGAAAGGTGGTATTACCCTCAAACCCCATGGATCGAGATGTGTAACTGGGAGATCCTCACTCATGTAACTGTAAAATAATGCTCCTGCAAGCACCAGCGGAGGGTTACCTTAAGCTGACAGGACTCCTGCACTTGGTGATTGCCTCAAGAATACATTATTCAATGGTCACTTAATTTATTCTGTGTTTTCACTTGTGTAATTGAATGAGGAAACTATTACCAGTTCCTTTTGGGTTTTAGAATAAAAATAAAGATATTTTTTATTCTGGTTAAAGAAAACAATCATGTTTATCACTGGGACATCCTTTTGTTTCTGATTATATCTGCATATTTAGTTAACTTCTTTCTATTTTTCAAATTTAAGTGGAATGGTGCCAAATGCTTCTAAATGACTACAGAAATGCTCTATATGAAAATTTTTGTTCTGACTGGGAAAATTAATCTTGATTTAAAAAGAATACCATTGACAAAAGTTTTGAAGATCTTTCCTCATGAAAATATAAGGCATACATTTTTCAGGGTTTTTCATATATATGTAGAAACTGTGGTGAAATAAAACATACCTAAATGGGATAAAATAAATAAAAAGTCTAGCCAAAATACTCTTTTGGTCTGAACTTTCGTCTGACACTATATCTCCAAAGCAACAATGGAATTTGGACAGTTTATTCCTCTAATGGTAAAGGACCTCCCCATCTCCTGGTATTTAGTGTCTATCTCATTTTTTTATTATTTCACCAAAACAGGTTGCAGTGAGCATACCTAATGGTGGTGTCACTACTAGGACAAATATGAATAATTTTTTTCATTGTTCCTACCCAAATGAAGCTCTAGCCATACTTTCACTAATTTTCTACACTCCCTTTCATTTTTGAACTTCCCAGATTTCTACCTAAATGTTTCCTCTAAGCTCCAGATTTATCTTATGTTGTCTGATCCACAAAATAACAAAAGACATCCTTCAGACCACTGCAAAGTTTCACGTCTATCGTAATTTCAAACACACTTAATGAATGAAGTCATCATCATGGCTTGGCTTCGTGAACGAATATCTGGGAAGGGTTTTTCCCACGCTCACTGCGAGCGATGAGCGAACCCTTCAAGCCTGCACGGTGGATTTTTTAGGTGAGGCGCAGCGTGCGTGGAACTGGCTCCACCCTTTACACCTGAGGTTCATCTGCCAGGGCCTAGCGAGCTTGGACGGTGACAGCAAAGTCCTCAGGTCGTAGGTTTAGTCAGAGTATCCTTCTCTTAGATGGATGCCTTACAAGGCTAAATGAGCTCCATCTGCCCGGGTTTGGAGTCAGAGTTGTCCTTCTCCTAGGATGGCTGCCCAAAGGCTAGTGATCCCATCCTGCCCGTGGACACACTTTGTCTGACCCTTCAGCTGAGACCTGTCTGGCTTGGGAGACCCCACCGGAGGCACATGCCACCACCAGCACAGCTCTCAGCCTCACAAGGGCACGCAAGCTCCTTCCCCATGGCAAGGGGGTGCCCGTGAAAGAGTCACTGCTCTACCTCCGGACATCACAGACCTGGGCACGGGGCAGCCAGGGCCTGCCAAGAACGGGAGCCCTGGAGGGGAATGTATGAGGTACATCAGTGTCATTTCCACCGTACTATGGCATCTCTTAAACCACTATTCTTACCCTCCCTTACAGAGGTCAGTGATAAATATACAATGGGTGTGTGAGAGCAACAGAAAATGAGAAAAATAATAAACAAACATAATTACTTTTCAAAAATAAAAAAGAATGGTTCAGGCATCTTCAAGCTAGAAACTGATGTGAAAGACTGAGCCTTAATGGAGAATCTGAAGAACATTTCCTTCCAATGAGGGGACTCGCTCCTTCACTGAACTGGCAGATTTCATAAAACTAAATTACTAGTAGGGTTTGTTCTCATTTCATACTGATTAAAGTGGTAAAAAGCTGGAGTTCCCATCTCAAGGAAATTCTGCATTTCTTTAAAATTACCTAATTTAAGCTTCAAATTAAAAAAATTCCTGTATTTCCCATCTTAAAAAAAGATCTATTCCAGTTCATTTGAACACTTTTTTTACTTTAAAACAAAAAATTTAAAATCAAACCCAGCAATACAGGTTTCTAAGTTTCCTTGGCTGCCAGCTTAAAAGAAAAAAGCCGCTATGAGAATCAGAACTCCCAACAATGGCTAAGTGGAGCCTGGCTGCTTGCTGTTCACTTTCTACCAAAGGTTTCAAACTCAGCTGACACAAGTTTCTGATTTAACAAAGTCAGCACGCTCTAACAGAAGAATGTTCTGTGATACGCACTGACAAACCAGGGAAAAACTGTCTCTCTGAAATTACTGTTACCTGGGTCCTCAGCCTGGTTGAAAAAGCTTCAGTCAAAATGTTATCACCACTGCAGTCTCTCCTGCCTCTGCCACTGCAAGGTATCCTTACAAATAACACTGAGAAAATGCTGAAGGAAATACCAACAGGAGGGGCTGTGAATCCTTTGGAGAATGTGACTAGACTTAAAAATCGCCATGACAAATTGAAGAAATTGTTTGAAATCCATAAGATAATTCAGTAAAAAATGATGCAAAATGCTGCACTGAAGATAAATAAATGGATGACTGCAGCAGACCACAAACTGAGTAGAAACCATGAAAGAAAATGTCATTTGGGGAAGGATTAGCCAGACTGACAGAAACAAGACAGAGGAGGTGATTATCCAAATCTATTCAGCACTGGCAGGTCACAGCTGGAATCCTGTGCCCAGTTTTGGACACTACATTTGAAGGAAAACTAAAGACAGTAGAAAGAAATCAATACAAATAAGTTGTTTAGAGGAATGGCTGAAAGGATTAGCTTTGTTTGCTCAACATGTGATGGAAGGCCATGTAACAGTCATCTTCAGATAGAGTGTTAAGATGAGAATGGTGGCTCAATGGGCTTAATTTGCAGATCTATTGGTTATTGTGCAACAAACATTAAATTATACTTACACAGAAATAAGCAAACTCTTTAGCATCCTAGTTGCAGGAGGTGTATAAGAATGTTAGAAAATTATCTGTGAGCAATGATCCATGAGTACTCTAGCTCATCTCAAGCAGAGCATTAGATTAGCTAATATCTACTGTTTACTTTAAACCAACTTTCTTTGATTTCTGTGAATATTTTCAGCCCACTGCATTTTGCTGGTTATTGTGTGTCATATTACAAAAAAAAGAAGCAATCTCTATATAACAGCATCTAACTTAGCAGCTGAACTAGTTCAAGCAAAAAAGATCTATCAGTTCTGAGTGCAGTAAGACTGATAGTTGTTAAATGAGCAAGAGTTGAAGGTTCTGGCCGTAAGTTTATACCAGCTTTTTTTCTTAGGTCTGTTCTCAAGCAATACTAAATCCACGAGACAAGGAATGAGTTAATAATAGGAAAAAACATTTTTGCCCTGTAGTAGACCCCATCTTACATATTTACATGAAAATGTTTTACTAGGCTACATAGACTGCTGTTGCTTTTACATTGTCTACTTAGTAAGTAAAATAATGTATTGGAAATAGCTTACAAATTTACTTGCCATCTTTAAGCTTACATCCATATTCAGATTCTGGAACCGTTCTTAAACACAAGACTATCCAGCCTACCACAAAAAGACAGTCTTTTAGTTTCTACCTTACTGGAGCCATGGCTTTACCCCAGGGAAGTGAAAGGAAACAAGTGGGAGTGGAGAGAACGAAACTTGTGCTCGAGTACTCCGCATCCATTATTCAAATGTGTTCCCAACTCCTCAGACATCTAATTTTCTTTTGGCCATTATGCATATAAGCCTTTTTCTCAGGGAAATTATTTTGCATCGTATTTCTTTACTCTGTTGAGAGTCTTGGAAGACTTTATTTAAAAGGAAGAAGAGAAAATAAATTCTAATGCACAAACCAGTTACTAGAAGAAAAATATAAAAGTATATAATTTTCCACTACAAAATAAAATGCAAAAAAAAAATTGCATGGTATGCTATTGTTTTAAGGTTCTTGTTATTAAAAAGAAATGTAACTAAATCCCACAGCAATAAGTACCATGTGAGTGGTAGTTGCTATGGTAACTTATTAAGTAGAATAAAAAAAAAATCTAAAAAAAAATACACTTTGTTGGTGTGTAAGTTAAGGATGCCTCAGGGCAGCCTGAAGAACATCGATGGGCAGCAAAAAAGTATTTAAAAAACTGAAAACAGGTGAAATAAGGTAATATTAAGAATCAAACCCCACATATTTTTGATTAACACTTTCAAATAAGAGAAAAGGGAATGGGATACAGTCACTGCTTCGGCCAGTGTGGGTTTCAGTTATTAGGAAACAAATCTGGGTTTAAGTCTCTTTAGAAAAGTGGAGAATGAGCAAACTACAAGACCTTGTTCTTCCCTGAAGCTAAACTGGCATTTTGATACCAGTAAAGTGGAATTGACTTTCTTACTGTAGGGCCTCATTAAAGCATGGGGACTTTTCACACCCAGCCTCCATCCCTCAGGTTCCCCCACCCCAAAATCCCCACTGATAAATTTGGTAGACAGAACTCTCATCTACCACAAAGAAAAGACCCCAGAGAAATCTTATCATTGCCTATTATACCTGCAGCAGATAGACATGTATCATTAAAGTAGCCAGCCACTGGATGTCATTGTTATTCCACAGAAACATAACGAAGAAAAATCTCTTTAACTGCAAAATCTTTCAAGCCACCCAAAATGAGAGGCAACATACACCCCAGCTTCAAGCACATCTCAAGCTTTAAGTTAGTCTCAGCATCCTGCTTTCCAAACACAGTTTAACTATTTTTAAATGGATGAATAAGCTGTGTGTCCTACATATGAGATTTAAAATAGCTGACTAAACATCACATGAAAGAGTACACTCCGTCGGTCCTGTACATTATCTGTGTGTCAAAGACATTTCATGTTATTTTTCAAAGTATTCTGCTTTGATTTGGACTTGTAATGTTTGGAAGCACATATCCTTACTGCAAAGAATTTCTGCCCCATTTTGGGATGAATGAAAGAACAATTTTTGCCCATGCATGAAGCTTTTGGCTTGCCTACCTTTCTACCTCTGCACCCAAGACTAAGAATGCACATTTCTCATCCCATTTTCTGCAAGGATACTCGGCAGGTTAGTTGAAATTACTCATGATTTTAGCTCATATGTCTCTTCTTTCAGAGTGTGAACAAAAACTGCAGCCCTACATTGCACAGCTCTGTGCAGACCTGGTTTTGCATCCCTGTTCAGTCTGCAGTGCTGGTGTTATGCAGGAAACAGCTTTCTGCATTGCAAGAGAACGACTGAAAACTCCTTGTCCTGATGAACTGGGATGCAGCTTTATTTCTGCACCATCCTCCACCACTCCAGGATAAGTCCATGCAATTCTCATGTGGCTCAGGCTGTTATCAAAACCAGACACCGAACCATGCAGTTGAATGGACATCTGGAAAACAATGCTTGCTCCAGTGACTAGTACTGCAGGGAATAGTTCCTATCTGGTGACAGCTCACATTGTAACATCTCATACCAGAGCTTGTAGCCATGCACTGTGCTGAAAAGGCACCTGCAAGTTACAGGATTCCTGTGAGGTTCGTTTCCTATTAGACCTGAGCTTAATTGCATGCTGCATCTTGTTGCCAAGCCTGATACTGTCCCTTTGTCCAACATTTACACTGGTCTCAGTGTCATGGCAACCTGCTTAGAGTTACATGTGTTCTCAATTTACTGAGAACTGGGCTGAGATGAAAAGAGAATTACTAAGGTTGGGATGAGTGAGCTCTTACTCCTCTATTCAAGTTCCAGTATGAGATCTTCAGATTCATTTCAGGATTTTTTGTCTCTCGTGCTTGGAAGCAGGTACTAAGCATCTTTGCTGTACAAGCAGTGCCTCCTGCAGATGGATCAGAGTGGACATAAGGAATCACTAGCTCAAAAAGCAGGTACTCTTCAGTTGTTTGTCTTGTAACTAACCAGCTGCTGTCAGATCTCTGCAGCTGGGGCTGAATCTCCCACAGTAGTTGCACAGAGAGGAGTAGTCCATTAATCCTTCTTGTTTTTTCCTTGCTCACCCTAGTAATCAGAGGTGTAAATTAAAGGCAGATGTGGAAGCTGGGAAGTTTTCCAGTTCCCTATTTTAGAAAGAAGTATTTTGTATTGTGGGAACTTGGATCTTTTCAGTCTTACTCACATCCACAGGCAAAACCGCAAGAAACTCTGGGTGGTTAAGTAGCACAGTTGACTAGAGCATCCATCTCAGCTTTATCTGACAGGTATATGTTCAGTTAAGTCCACTCCAATTTTCCTGAAATAAAAGTAGGCTTGGATAGGAGAAAATAATTCTGAAGGTTAGGGTGCATCTGGAAGTTGGCAGGGAAAGGTTGGTTTCAGCTAGTACTCAGCTGCAGGAATAAAAATGGGAGATGAAGAGAGGATTCACCGCTAAGTGAAGGAATTATTTTTTCAGAAATCAGAACGAAAAATATATACCATAAAAAGAAGAAAACACGTTATGTTCTCATACCCATGTAGATGAGCCATGGCTGACCAGGCTTTAGTAATTCAACTAAATTTGGGGGATTTTATTAAACTCATCACAGCAAAAACCTAGTAAATAATTAAGTTCCTTTCTACTGACTTAGGTTCAGATCCAGGGAAAATGTGGCATGTTAGCTGCCCTCTTGCAGTCAATAAAAGTTAGCCCCAAGTCACTTTTCACATTAATCTGTAATATTTACCTTTGCACCCTTTGCACTCATGTAGCAGCTTTTGTGTATGTGTGCTCCAACTCCTTTTTTCACGATTCTTGCTTGGTGTCACTACAGACCTGACCTGCAATCTGCAGTATGTGAGAAAAAGGTTTTGTTTCCCCTGATACGTATCCAGGGAAGAGGGTTGTCTGCCTGAAAAACAAATAAATTGCCTGACATGTATTAGGTAAGTAGCACCAAATGGAGCTGTCTTTAGTTTCCCTTTCAATTAACAGAAAACTACACCTCAGGGAATGTCTAGTACCATAGAAAAAAACCCCAGCACTGGAAGAACTAAAACAATGAGCAATAAGATGTTATTATACGAGCTGCTTCTAGAGAGAGAGCAAGGAACTGCTTGGATGTTTTTTAAGACTTTTTTGCTTCAGTAGCATTTTCTCCCTCTGAATCAACTGGCTTCATCATGCAATAAGAACATGAAATTATGCTATCTGAAAAAAGAAAAAAATATAAAATAGTTTCTACCTAAAAATATGTGGGGCAGCAAAAGTAAACAATGCACTGTTTTACAAGGCTTTGAGATGACAGTCAGGTTTGCCATTCAGAGATAACAGACCACTTTTGACACACGTAATGAAATCTTCATGCTCTGCCGTATCATTACTAGTAAAAAAACAGATAATTTAGGAAATCAGAGTGATGGGGTAGCCTGGGCACTAAATTAAGTCCTTGCTACTGGAGGCCACCACAACATGTGTCACTTTAAAGGTAGGAGTTTAACTTTTGCCAGCCAGAGCCTGGAAGTCTTACACTGAAACAGCCTCACAAAACCAAAAGAGAGTTCAAGAGTTTGCAGTTTGCCTGCCAGAGCCTGAAAGGACTTGCACTGAAACAATTTTGAAAAGAAATAATAAAAGTTTGTTAAAGCGACAGATAATAGATTCAGAATTGCCATTGATAAAAGTACTCACTGCAGCAGTGGTAGTAACTAATAGATCATAGTAATGCTAGCAAAAGAGGAAGCTATCCTGGGTACTTTCACGGTGTGGTGAAGGCACGACTCCCACCAAGGCAGCATCCCTGTCTTGAGTGGAGGAAGAGGAGTACAGCCCATCAAATGCTCCTGCTAGGACTTCAGTCTTCCCCCCCCAACCAAGTATTACCCCTCTTGGCTTTTTATATCCTAACTCGGCCTCTGCGGTCACATTTAATATGATTGGGTGGAGAGTTGAGTAATATAGTCATACATGTCTAGCATTTACTGTTTTAGGCTCTTTAGCATATTGAGGGGCATGAAAATTAATGTTCATTTTGCAGTTAATTAGGCAGAGGTCTTTGCTCACTGAGACACTGGGACCTTCAACATTTTCTTGCTCTCTTCACTTAGCCAAAACAGAGCAGTGTTATCTTCACAAGGCTCCCTCCTTTAGCCATTATTTATGCCAACTCAAGGCATCTCACCTCCTAGAGATAACATAGGAATCTCATGCTCACAAACACCTTGGCCTTTTGTGCAAAATTCTCACACAATGCAAGGACCTTTGGAAGGTTATGGACCTTCATTTAAAACCGTTTTCTGTTTTGTTCCCACTGCTGCTAATGCATAGCTACGTTTTGACTTCATTTCTCTTACAGTGAAAATCATCTTACAATTTCTAGGTTACATATACATTCCATGTACTTACCTACCCACTGGAACTCGTACAGAGATACACATTTTACCAAAGCTGTAAAGCGGTGTTAATCTTCATCAGTATCTAAAATCCTGGTGCTAAATACTAGAGCTGAGCAGGAGCAGCAGTGAATCACTGCAGACAGTTGTTAGGTTAAATGTTCATAAATATGTGATAAATATCCAGTGACAGGATGAAATACATTCATGGATGTCCCGGTTTGAGTTAGAACTAATTCTGTTCAGTGATTTTACTTTTACAGTATCTTCTAAGTAACCACACTTTCTGAGGTTAACAGCATATTTTTTGCAGTGTCTGCTCCTAGAAGTGATAGCAATTGATTTAGTTACTACTAAGGATTGGTATGAAGAAAGGCTTTTGTTTATGCTTTCTCCTGCAAAGACCAAGGTCACTGCTAAATCCTGTGTACCACAGTGGGGTGCAGTAAGTTACAGGCTGCACTTGCGAGGAGGAGCGGACAGGACAGGTGACCCTAAACTGACCTACAATGTGTTCCATCCCATAGACGTCATATTTGGTATAAAGGTGAAGCATCGAAAGGGTCAATGTCTCTTCTTCAATGGTCAGTGTCCAAGGAGGACTCTGTTCATTCTGCCTTCAATCCCAATCTGTGCATTCCTTAATCCAGTTCCAGAATCAAGATCCTGAATCTGTTTTCCATCTGCTGCTGAGTCCAGTCTGGGACTTGTCCAGAGCCAGCCCACAGCATCAGTGGTGATGGCGACATAATTGCCATCAGGGGGGTTGGGTTTGATGTTGGTTTTGTATATATTTCATTTTATTGTTATTATTTTCATTAAAGCAGTTTTAGTTTCCCAATTCATAAATCTCTCTCCCTTATTCCCCTTCTCTTCCCCTTTGGGGAGGGAAAGGGGGTAATGAAGAGAATCTGTCATTCGTCTAGTGACCAGCCCAGCCCTGACCTGTGACACCATATTAGGAAATTCACGTTTCTGAATTTTACCAGAGGCCTGGAATTTAAATTTCTTGGCTAGTTTGTTGTCTGTTTATCATCACAGGACTTTACTAAGTCTAGTGGCCAGCCCAGCCCTAACCCTTGACAATGGAGCAGATGCTTTCAATCCATACTCCCAAATTCCAGGGCCTGTTCCCAGTTTTGGTAGTGATTTCCAGTGTTGTTTTAAACTAGTCACTCATTTCTTTTTAACTCAGTTCTCTACCTGAATAAGCAACAAAGTGTGGTATCTACTTTCCTTCTACGACTCATGAACTTCTCAGGGCATGGGTATTTCCAAAGCTTCAAGACACACAGGCACTTGAGGGCTGAACAAACATTTCTGTCACATGAGTAACAGGTAGTCTGTTCTTGTCACAGGAGACACATTCAGATCTCCTGCCCTGACAGGTTTTCCTCCACTTTTGCATATATCCTTTCTAGGGGACCTAAAGCATAGGCATGCATTTGTCAGTGAGAGGTTCTCCTGCACTTTGGGGACATCATAGTCACATCTGGTATCACAGTAGAGGAAGGAGCAGGTGGCAACGGGCAGCCATACTGTGGCAGTGCAACCCCCTGGCCTCGGGCACAAAGCTTGCACAACAGACAGGCCCTGCAGCAGACACCCGGGGGTATCAGTGCCTCAGAGTCTGGGTTCCGTTAGCTGCATCCTGCCTAGGTTTCCTGAAAGTGACCACAGCAAACACTCGACCAGGGTATAAACGGAGCCCCGCCAGAGAACCACTTTTGAGTTGGTTCTCCTCGGAGCAGCAGGCTGGGCAGTTGGAGACTCTCCCCTTGAGTCGGGACACCGGCCGAGTGTACCTGAGTGACCCTTACCCCGGCATTGGTAAGCGAACACCTTGGTATCACTAGGTGAGAGATTCTCCCTTTTATCAGTGAACTGTGCACATTTTGGGTCATTCTTCCTTAGAATAGACCCCTTAGTGTTCATAAATTTGTTGTGCAGTAATAATTCCCAACTGACATCCCAACCCGTACAGTTGGAGTGCCAGGCAAATTTGTTTGCACTAAATCCACGTTTTTCAGATAGCTGCTGCTGTCTGTTTGTGGGTGCCTCCATGACACTTACTAGAAAGTTTGCCTATCCTGTGGCCAACCATCCCGTGGAAGAGATGCTTACCAAAAGAGTAGCCAGGAGCTGTTTAATTATGTCTGTGTCCCTGTTACACAGCCAAAGATAAAAGCCTGAACTTGGATGAGTACTTTGCGTATTTCTGCAAACAAAGATACTAAGCTCCAGAAACACTCAATAAAGCCTACCAGTCATGAACCTTCGACAGTTTCACGTGTACTCTGGACATTTAAATTCTTACGGTTTACGACTTGCCCAGGTATTTATTTTTCCTTTCTTTCTGGACTTCCACGCAATACCTGGCCCATGCTAGGGAAAGTACCCAATAACTTGTAGTTACCCAGCTGGAGGTTTCCTTATCAGCTGCTTCATACCTTCCCTACTGCAAAGAAAGTTCACATCACACTGTAAAAAGCTCATTCAGCAAAATGTTTCTCCAGTTCTCATTTGCTGCCATTCTCTATGCTAAAACTTTCTTGCAGAGAACTGGAAAGCAGAAAGTTAGACTCAGGACCATCAATCCCAGAAAGATTTCCTAACTTGCCACTCGCTCTATGAGATACTCAGATACTATGCTTTTAAAAAATGACAACTGAAATCTGTGGTGAAAAAACCACTTGCATGGCTTTTTTAATTTGACTTCTAGCTGGTCAGACTAGAACTAATTTTAGAACCAATTGGAATTTGGCACATTTCAGCAAGGAGAGATGCTGCAGCCGCTCTTGAAAGTCACGGCTTGAATTAGCATCAGTCACTTCAGCAGTAAGATACCTGAGCTCTTTAAGCCAATCTCACAGGGAGTAACAGAGTAATGTTCTTTTGAAGCTGGGATGTGGCACTTTAGAAAGACAGTTCCATACTAAAGACCTTAAAATAGCGCATTAAAAAGTGTAACAATTTTTCATAACACTCTCCCCTGCCATACACGTGTAGTTTGTCAGA
This sequence comes from Buceros rhinoceros silvestris, assembly GCF_000710305.1. NCBI lineage: Eukaryota > Metazoa > Chordata > Aves > Bucerotiformes > Bucerotidae > Buceros > Buceros rhinoceros. The sequence goes on from NW_010389234.1 coordinate 22,546, forward strand.
TGGCATGTTCAGTGGTTTGCGTATGGTGCCTTCATGTTTGTCCGCAGGATTACCTACTGACAAATATACACAAGAAACTGTAAAATAGGATGTTATCTTTTTTTCTAAGGAACCTACATGATTTATGAACATAAATTGTCAACAGGCTCATAGCTTTATGTCACATAGCTATTATTGGAAATGCCACCTTTTATGACTATTATATTAATGTTTTATCCTGATGGGGTAATTATATATGTTTAATACTTAATAAGTTTAATTTGTTTAAATGTAATAAAGTAGCCCTCTACCTTCAAATTGCCTGTCACTTTGGCCTTCTGATACTTAATGTAAATCCCAAGCCTAGAAATATGTCAGGTTTCCCAGTTTAGATGGTGGCTTGTGAGCTTAGAATTATTACTGTTTGTGGCAGGTCTGGGGCAAAGTGGTCAAGAAGGTAAGAGTAGTACTGAAAAAAAAAAAAAAAACACGTATATTCAGTGGGAGCCTATAGGAAATTAACCTGTGGCGCTTCCTAAGCAATACTGCTTTATTTATGTTTCCACATTCATGGCAGTGACGGGTCGAAGATGTAAAGGCACTGCGTACACTTGCAGTGACAAAAAAAGGATTCTGGGACCTTTTCAAAGTTGCTGTCACCTTTTCACAACCGGCTCTAGATGGCAGCAAATACCCTTTTATTTTGTACAAACGCCGTTTCCACGCGCTGGGCAGCGCAGGGTCGTTGTTCCCGTTGCCACAGCGGTGGGTTTAGATTTAGGTTTTAAGCTGTTTTATTAAAATATTTTCTCGCGTAGATTACACATGTTACCTTGTAAGTAAAAGAAAAGTTCTCCATTATCCTCTAATTCACCTCGTGGTTTTTCATACTTTGCTCAGCACAATGAGTGCTTTTGAATTCATAAAACTTTTGAGAATTCTGCAGTCTTTAAAAGAGATCCCCACTACTTTGACTGAATACCACTGCACTGAAAAAAATTGCTCTACGTTCACCCCTATGCTAATTCTGTAACATTTTCAGGATACATCTCTTCCTTTCATTCTAATGAAAATGTCAAGAAATGCCCTAAAGTAAGCTGTCTTTGAAGTATTTACTGTCTCCACTACATATCTATGTATTTGATCACCCCAATTAACAAAATAGATGGACTTAAACCACACCAATATTTCTAGGGCAAAACCAGAAAAAAAACCTACCTCACATAATCAGTTAAATCACAAGAGGTGCAGGAATTTATAACAGTGAAATTATGCGCACCATGTGTGGAAGAAATCTCAAACACATGTATTTAATGTCAAAGAAACCAAAAAGTAGCATTCTCCTGAAATCAGACATTTCTGTCATTTGGCAGAGGAGTGTATCTATCCTGAGAAATAGACCTTTAAATGTCCCTTCCAACCCAAAATACTCTATGGTTCTATGACTCCGTGATAAGGATAACACAAACTCCATTTGAATATGTTAGTACATGAGGGTAGAGCAGCAGAACACCACCACCATGCTATCAGCGTGAGTCTCCAAAGCAGGAGACACAAGTTTCATCACATTGCCTTTGGGTAGGTCATCCCTGAAACCACAAGTCTGAAGACTTGTGGTTTCAAAGTTAGCTTGTTTGGGACAAGGCACTACACAATACATGTATTAGGTAAACTGAAAGAGTCAGTCCCAACGCTCTCTGAAGAAACTGGTGACCTTAATCACTCATATAACTGATGGATCTAACTATTCCCAAAAATGAAGACATTTGAACAAACGTTTTAATTTCCAAACCTGAAAGAGCAGTTGCAGAGTCAGCTTGAGACTTCCAGTAATATCTAGGCTGCAGAAGGTCTCAGAGCTCTAGACAGTCCCCTCTGTAAACATGTATATATTGGCCTGGAGAGGAACTGTTCTTGCAAACACCTAATTGAAGATGACCTAAATCCCTGTGAAAGAACCTCTGCACCTTAGAAGGGTGCAGTTTCTAACCTGGAAACTTTACCCATGGAGCATACAGAGCTGACTCCATCTGAACAGAAGTTCCTTCTCCTGTTACTTTCATAAAAGTTCCCTTCCCTTCTCTATTCAGTCTGTGACTCTTACCTTGACAACACCTAAGCGCCTCCCAAAGTATGTCTAAGTTAGCAATTGCGCTTGTGCTACCTCTTGTTATCATCCCACTATTCAAAGAAACACTTGCTGTGAGTTTGTTCTTAAATCATTCCCTTTTTAGTTGTTATGACAGTGCTGCAGCTTGGGAAAACCTTTAGTAACTTCTTATGTTTTCTTGTGAGGACATCAAACCAATACTGCCACTCACTTAAGTCTAGGTTTTCACTCTAAAATAAATATAAAAATAATTTTTTTAAAGTCAGTGGAACTAAAGATATCTGGCAACGTACTTTAACCCTTATGTACCATTATTCCCCAGCTATAATATTACATAAAAGATAATATCTATCTACTTCCAGTCACCAGGGAAAAAAATAGTATTTCCAGAATAGTTAACTTAATAATGATTGTCTTCCTTTTTCTGCTTTAGAGTACTTCATCAGGACCTACTGGCAAGCTTCATTCTCTGTCTTATTGGCTGGAAAATGTATGTCAAGATAATGTTATTATATATAGACTCTTTCATGGGCACCCCCTTGCCGTGG
>NW_010389235.1:0-352 GCF_000710305.1 Buceros rhinoceros silvestris
TTCCAGGTTGTATTCATGTGAACATCCCCCCCACCAGCTCCTGCAGCGGGGACACGGGGCACGAGGACATCAGGCATGGGGGTCCTGCTCTACATAAACCCAGGTGGACCCTGACAAGCCCCTCCCCAGGTCAGACACGCATCTCCCTCAGGAGAAAGAGTGAAGGACGGCAGGAGAGGAGCTATCCGTGACCTAGAGCCAAGGGTTTCAGAGGAACCAAACCCTTGCTGGGGGCCACCTTAGCCCAGGGTCAGCAGGCAGGATGCTGCTCGGCTCAGGCACTGAGCCCCGCAGCTCTTGCTCTAAAGGGTCCAGTAAGACCATGAGGACCACTGCGAGTCAATGCCCAAGG
>NW_010389236.1:0-6789 GCF_000710305.1 Buceros rhinoceros silvestris
GCTTCAGGGACAGTTCGGGGATGCTGTTTCCCCTCTCCCTTGAATCGCCCCCTCTCTTCCCTTGAAGAGCCCCCCACCAGCCTTGACTCGATCTGAACTTCCTGGGGTGTGAACTGTAGCCCGTCCTCCCGCTGCGTGACACGCTGGAGCTGTGACTGTTCAATGTACAGAGTATTTTGACCCAAGCCTGGTTTGACCCTTGGCTGAATCAAGGGGAGCACAGGGTAATTTATAGCCTACAGATGCTGGGCTTCTGTTGAGATCACCTACTGCCAGCCCGCATCTCTAGTTCAGGCTTTGAATGAAAACGCAGCGTTTATTTCCCGGTTTAAGTGACAGATCTCCAGGTAAGTCAGTTTGGTGCCCTGCCTGGTTTCTCAGTGTGTTATCTTGCAATTTTGTGCTCACAGAGGCTAAAGTAAAACTTTATTGTACTTCTGTGTTTGGCATTTACATCCTGTTTATGTAAATTCTTCAAACAGCTTGATTTGTAGTAGAGAAAAACAATTCTTGCTGTATCTTTTTGTCTTTTGAAGTGTCCATCCACTCTGGAAGAGGAGAACTTGTATGGAAATTAAGTAATTTGTCTAGATGTTTTTGTGAGACTTAACTTTGCAGTCTGCCAACAGATTCTGGTCATGTCATTGCCAAACCTCAGACTGCAAGTTTTATGCACACATTTTTCTACTTGTGTCTTAAAATTTTGGCTAAGACTGAGAGGACAGGGCTGGGCTAGAAATTGTTACTAAGGTTTGGGAGCTGTGTCTTGTGCGTATCGCCACCCTGGCCAAGTACGAACAGACAATGGCACTGGCAGTTTGAACAGCAGGGTTGGGGAGGCAGCAGGCGGAGTTTGATGGGACTGTTCTGACAAGGAATTCTGGAAGCCGAGAGTGAACTACAAACTGGAGGATAACTTTGGTCTCATCAGAGTCTGCTTGTTCAAATTTAAATGATATGACAAGGTGAGGAAGGTTGGAGACAAAATCTTGGGAATAGCATCTCGTGTCCCCAGCACTTGTCAACTTTTAGTCCACATAGCATGTACCTGTGCTGAAAAACTTCCCAAGTCAGCAACTATCATTGGACACTTGTCTCTAGCATGAAACACAACAGGGCAGCTGTGAGCAACTTTCATTTTTCTGCCTGACACTGCCTCTCCAACAGGGCTCTCAAGTAAAGCCCGAGAGGGTGGCGGTCACACTCTGCTGGCTGTGGCCCCAATAGTGCCTGGAGTCTGAGTGACCCTGGCAAGCTCCGTTACCATTTTGAGCTCACGAAGGTTCGACTCAATCGGATCAGGTCTCGTAAAAATAGGCTTCTCCCCCAGCGTGGACAGATGTATTGCATGGCAGCACCAGTGGACAGAGGAAGGGAAGAAAGGGCAAGAGAAGGTGGGGTTACGTGGGGAATACAAATGCTCCTGAAAATATTCCTGTTTCATCTGAGCTACTCTTTGTTCCTTCCTGTGCTCCCCCTTCTAATTCTCCCTTCTCTTTTGGCTGCTTGTTGGCTAAAATCTGGTCACCTTAAGGCAAAAGCTTTTTCACGATTTTAGCAAACTGAGACAGGTATGCAAGGGAAAATTGTTTATTCAGGAGCATCTTCCAGCAGGAAGCAAAGAACAGGAGCTAATTTGCCTGTGGGAGGGGAAAAGAGCAGTCAGACACAGGGGAGACGCTGCATTATGGAGATCTTAAGTTTGTAGTTAACAGTGCTGGTGTAAAAGCACCACCAAAAATGTGCATCAGCTCCAGAGAGCAGGGAGAGCCCGGGACTCCACGGACCCCGAGGCAGGCTGGACAGAAAAGCTGGTCTCGGCACTGGTGTGAAGTTGCTGTGCTGGAATTGCAGAGGGCTGTTACCAAAGGACTCCACGGACCTCGAGGCAGGCTGGACAGAAAAGCTGGTCTCAGCACTGGTGTGAAGTCGCTGTGCTGGAATTGCAGAGGGCTGTTACCAAAGCAGACTGAGACTGTTCCAACTGCCTTACAGTTTTAATGACCTAACATAGAGCAGGGAGAGCCCGGGACTCCACGGACCCCGAGGCAGGCTGGACAGAAAAGCTGGTCTCGGCACTGGTGTGAAGTTGCTGTGCTGGAATTGCAGAGGGCTGTTACCAAAGCAGCCTGAGACTGTTCCAAATGCCTTACAGTTTTAATGAACTAACATCCTTGAAAGCTCTAGGCAAGCCAGATTCCAAACAGGGAAAGCACAGACATTTTAACTTGCAGTCTCAAAAGGAACGATCTGGAAATGGCCACAGCTTTCTCACTCTGCTCCAGCAGATTCCCGTGAATCACGTTGACTGGAAATGACTTTGTTAGCTTTGCAGGGCTCCAGGGAGGGACAGTGGGGTTCGTTCCAGTTTGGATATTGTCAGTACACCCAGACTAAGTGCAAAATGAAGTCTGATCTCCTTTACAGCTCTAGCTCTGATGGCAAAGGAGCCAAACAGGCATCGGGGAAGGTGTTCTGAGTGGTGCGTACCAGCAGTGCTGGGAGAACCTGCCAGAAGGATGCAGCAGCACACAGCTGGTGCAGCTAAAGCTCACTGTGCTTTTCTGTAACCAGAGGTATGTAAGGGAGACATCGTTAGTGTCCTGTACACTTGCAATCTTTGGTCAGATAACCAGGCGGTTTCAGGCGGTTTGAGGGAAGGCTAGGGACAAGTCTAAATCTCTAACACACATCTGAATCCATCATAGGAGAATGCTCTGTATCGTGTCCTTCAGACATGCAGGTTCTTTACACCTCTGGCTTTGGTGAGTGGGTGGGTGTTCTCAAAGAATCCTGCGAAAGGGTAAAATCCCATTTCAGGGAGCTCGCCCAAGACTTGTATCTGAGCAAGTAGAACCTGATTTCTCCTGACTGTTCCCTGCCCTCACCACAGTGCTGATCTGAGGGACCAGCTGTAGTGCTACAGCTACTTCTGCTGGGATACAACTTTGAGAAAAGCAGATACATCAGCAAGGGAGAGAGTATCTATCTGTCCAAGGCTGGCTTACAGGGCTAACTCTCCAGAAAGTGGACTTGGACAGGAAGGATCTCTAGTATTCACTTCACTGTCTTTAATCAGGCACCTGATTAATGGTGGCAAGCAGAAGATGCATGAACTCTGAGCCTTTAAAAGGCATGTCTGCCTGGTGGTTTCCAGGGACACTTAAATCTCCCACTGTGATTTTCTGTGTCACTTAGGTCCTTCTTCTGGACATGCTTCACCCCCTGTGCGTGTACATTAGCTTTGTTACTAACTGAGGTCTGAGCTTCAAGGTGCACAGAAGGTGGTGTTTGGGAAATGGCTGCCCTAGCTGGTGCCTCCTGGAGTGCATTCCTCTCGGAGACAGTGCTTCCACCACTCACGTTATACAGCTTGGATCGTGGCAGCTTCTCAACATGGGCTACCCACTCCTTCATGCAGTCTAGAACGATGGGGATGAGGCTCACCACTCCTCCATAATGATTCTTTGCTTCATTACAGCTCAGGCGATTCACAGTATCATGGGGGTATCTGTGGGACAGAAGGAAATGATTGGCAGAGTGGTCCCAGCATGCAACCCTGGAGAGCCCACAGTGCCACCCCAGGACCCTCCATGAAGGACAGGAACACACAGCCAGCCATCAACCCACAGCAAACAGGCACGGATAGAATTGCACCTTGGACACGAGTCCTGCCAAACACACGATCCAGCTGGGTTAGCTCTGGAAGAGCTCAGGAGCTTGCCCCACAGACACGAGCTACATGCAGAGCAGGAACAGGAGGTGGGGGGGTGGTAAACAGAGCGTGGTGTCAGACTTGGGGCTACAAACCTGCCTGTATCTGCCCTTCCATGCACCAGGAAAAAGAATGAATACACAGACCAACCTCTTCAGTGCAGGGACACTGGCAGTGTTTTCCCAACAGCTGGAATGTAGCTGGGTAGCACCTTGTACCCTCATGAAAGCAGAAAGGTGGTGTAACAGAACTGATGGAGAAGTCGAGTGGGAATATGTGTTCTTGTGACAGTCCCCTGGCACTGACTGTCACCTCAAAGACACTAAGCTGATGGAGAGACCTACTTTGCTCGGATGGTGCTCAGATCGTGGCTGTGGCTAAGGAGCAGCTTGCACCTCTCCAAAATGTCACTGGTTGGGTTGTTACCACTGTACACCATTTCCAGCTTGTGGCAGAGCATGCTTAGATCGTTGCAGATGTTTAGGAACGTGGTGAGGATGCGCCTGTCAGTGGAGTTGTTACAGTGATGGTCCAGGTAGCACTGCACCTGTACAAGGAAGGACAGAGTCATGCATGTTACATTAAATGTAACTCATGCTGCAGAGTGGCTTAGGTTAGTGCCAAGAAGCTGCTTTCCCTCGTGATGCTGCAGGTGTGAGCCACTAAACTGCAATCCTGCGGCAGGTAGTGAGATTCCTAGAGCCTGTCTGAGATGTTCGCTGGTCATCCACCATGATGAAGAAGGCTGGGGTGATGGATCTGCTCCTCAGCACACCAGTGAGCCTTCCTCCCCCTTCGAAGAAGTAGCACAGTGGCACAGCCAAGACCACAGCTCTGCTGCAAGCGCCACAGAAACAGATTGAGTGCGAGTGGAGTCTTCTGTCTGCTCTGAGCAGGGCACTCTCTGCCACAGCTGCTAAGCAGGGTGCAAGGTGAGGGCAGCGACCAAACTGGGACTGGTTTGGAGAGATGGGATTGCATCATGCATTCTTCATGGTTCTTTATTTGGCACCACTAGATGGGACTACAAATTAAACCCATTTAACGCTAATTGTCCTTTCTTGCCTGCTCTAGCAGTGATATTCAAAAATTTGTCGTGAGCATTTTTCTTACTCAGAGTGAATGGCATTGCATGACAAAATGTTATGCCAAGAGATTGTCTTCTCCAAAAGAACTACAGGCACTTCATCCATGAGTGGTCAGAATACAGAACACTGAGCAGCTGGGTGGCAGTCAGAGCTGGCCTCTAACACCTCCAGTGTTTTCGGTAAGGTTTCAAGGCAAGAACAAAGTAGCTGTACCACCATCGGTACAGTTTCTGCATACAGAAAAGCCATGCTATGTGCTTGGGCCAATTTTTAGCAGGTTTGTAAGAGAAATGAAAAATGGCCCCTAAGGGTCCATTTCCAGTACAGATTCCTCCTTCCACAGTGTTCACTGAGCCTTGTCTCCTTGTGAGTGACAGGATTTTTTATGGCTGCTGTGAGCAGAAGTAGTGCTGAAGAGAACAGCGGTTTAGCCTGGATGTTCACCGACAGGTGACAGGGCTTCTTTTTGTCCCCCTCAACACCAGAGAGTTAGTGCACCCACACAACCAGGCTGGGGATGGCTTGCCACCACTGAGCTTGCATGTTCCTGTACCACAATCGATCAATGTCATTGCTGAAGTCATTACTGACGAGGTGTCACCCCCACACCAAGCAGACCTTCCACCCTGGCCGAAGCTGGCCTAGTACCACTGGAGTATTGGCACTTTGAAAACCAGCATAGAGTTACACAGAACCTTAGTGCCTGTTTTTGGAAAAAATGGTCCAGCCTCATGTCTGTTGCAATCCTCTGCGATGTGACAAGCAAAGCAGTTAGAGTGAGCCGTTAGTAAAGACAACCAGGTCACTTCTGTGTCCTAACTCTAACCACAGCCAGGCTTTCACTCTAGCTTCAGCATCCATCTGAGTTTTGTGCCTGGGTTCTGCTGATTTTTCTTCCCCCTTTGTCTGCAGGTGGTCAAAATTCTTCTTAAAAGATCCATGTTATAAAAATTCCAAGACCATTCACTTACCAGCCCAGAAAAAACCCACCCCACTTGGGACTTTCAGCCCTCAATCCCTCATCCTGCCTCTAACACAGCCATTATTTTTAATAAGCACTACAGAAAGCTACAGCAGCACCAGTTCCAGGGGGAAGAGACAAGCACGCTGGTTACTGTGAGTTAAGGATTACAGATTCCCTGTGTGGCTGGGGAAGGAGCGGGGGGGGTTAATGGTTTTCTTGTACCCTGTATTTCTGGCTGTGCTTCAGCAGCGAAATGACGGCGTTAAACTAAATCGTGAAGTGATGCTCAGCAGTAAAATTCCTTCTCTGTAAATGAGAAGACCTCATGTAGGTATTTCTCTGCCCTACTTAATCTTTTGCCACTGGTTTTTAGAGTTACATGCACATGTTACTAGAGAGTTTCTGTGCACCTTCCCTTAGTAAAACCAGTCGTTCAGCCCCGAACCAGACCCCAGTGCCCGACAGCGCTGCTCCCGTCCCTGTTCTCGGCAGCAGAGAATTTTCGGCTGAACGCTCCGTACCTGGCCGATGCTCGCCACAGGTCTGATGGTGTCGTGTGCGTTCTCTCGGGTGTGCTGCAGGGCTCCGATGAATGTAAACTGCTGCTGCAGGAACTGCTTGTACTTCTGCTCGATGTTTCTTAGCGCCTCCTTTACCTCATTCATGTTTTTTTATCCCCTCCTGGATTTGGGAGAGAAGGAAAGAACAGAAGCTGCTTTTTGGGAATGGTACCATTTTACATAGGTAACTGGAATTGTGTAGGTTAGTGGGAAACTTTGACAAAGAAGAAAGAAAACAGTATCTGTAGTGTGGGAGCTCTGCAGTCCCCGAGCCCCGCGCAGTCACTCAGTGAGGTGGTAACGATGCCGCAGAGGCAGAGGACCCAGCGGGGACCGCTGACAGTCAGACGCCGTAACCCTGGCGGGTCTGTTGTGACCGCAACACGGCGATGCATCGAGCGCGGGGCTGACCGCACCGGGGGCGAGGCGGCGCCTCTTCGCCGGGACAGGGCTATTGCCCCG
>NW_010389237.1:0-551 GCF_000710305.1 Buceros rhinoceros silvestris
CGGCGTTAACAGCCACAGACAAGCCTGCATCAGGGTCCATCACGCGGCTCTTAGAAGGCGAAATAAGGAAGATGCTTCTAAGAATTACTGGGCTACAAATACCTGCAGAAGGCCACACAAAGCCTTCACGTGGAGGAAACGCAGATTAAATTAAGGATGGAAATACTAGGAAAATCCTTTTCTTAGGAAAATACCGAGTTTATTTAAGATGTAGAGTTAAAAATAGCAGTTTGCAGAAAGTTTTGGAAGCACTGTTATGTTTGTAATGATACCTAGCAAATGAAACCCTGTCTGCTTCTTTAATGGTCTCTTAAATTCAGCGTGACTGCTCTGAGAGGTAGAAAAGGGTAATGGATACAGCGGTGTCGCGGTTTGAAACTAAAGGGGCTGTCAGCACGGAAAGGCTGCGGCAGACAGGGTGTTGCTGGAAGGCAAAACCCAGCAAAATCACACCGACAGAAGCTTTAGCAGCTCATTAGGCTTGACTACAGGGCTTTGTTCCGGCAAAGTTAAAAACAGACACAGGCTTAACGCAAAGAGGGGAACAGCGT
>NW_010389237.1:987-1480 GCF_000710305.1 Buceros rhinoceros silvestris
GCAAAGCAGAAAGGTCACCGGCTTCGCAGAAGGAGTCTTTTACTGCTCTCAGGGAAGATGGAGGCTGCTGCTGGACGCTGTTTCTCTCTCCAAAGAAAACAAAGATGTTTCCTGGCCCCAGGGCTGGAATCTCAAAAGGTGCTGAGGCGCGCGGTGCGGAACAGCTACAGCACGCAGCGCGAACAGGGCAGCACGGAGAGAAAGAGCGGGGGGAAGCAGAGTGCCGCGAGTGTCTCAACATGCCCATTTTTATGCAGTCCTTTGCAGAGGCGTATTTCCCTTCTCCTGAAGCACGGGAATTTCCCCGCAGCTCACTGGGAAAGAGAAGGGCAAGAACAAAAGGACCATGCGGTCAGACCATGCGGTCAGACCACGCAGTCCACCCCGTGTTCAAGCCGGGACAGCTGGAGCAGTATAAATAGAAGAAACTGCACCTCCAAAGCTCCTCAGAGCCTGCAGCACCACCAGCAGCAGTGTAGACACCACAGCATCG
>NW_010389238.1:0-5377 GCF_000710305.1 Buceros rhinoceros silvestris
CCAGCCGAGGGGACAGTCCACACCATGGCACATCATGCCCAGCACAGACACTGGGGCGAGCAGAGCCTTACCCTTTAAACGGTGGATGTCCGCCATCTGATAGGATACGTTGTTCTGCAGCTTCACCTGCAAGGAAGGAGCAGTTACAGAAACACAGCCCAGAGCAGGGCAGGGAGGGCTCGGGCTGCAGAGACTCCGGGGCAGTTGTTTGCGTTGTAGGGACGCTGTATGCGAAGGATTATCAGAATGACGTACACGACGTTCTTGTCAATACACGGCATGTGTGTTTAGGTATCTAGAAGTGACTCACCATCCTAAACGCTGTATTTGAGGTGGCTAACGAGGACTTCAGCTTATTTACAGAACGTATTTCTATCAGGAGAGAAGATTCTGTCAGGACTGAAATAAACACACTGCACCCGGATCCTGCCGGAGGCGGCGGCAAGTGCCCAAAGTCAAAGCCTGAGCGTGTAAAAATAAACATGCAGCGTCAGGAGCAAAACCCATCTCTGCCCAACGTCTATTTAAAGTAATTTTTTTATGTTATGCCACCTAAAATTCTTAACACACATTTTATTTTTAAGAGGGAATCTGACACCAGAAGACTTCCACAGCAGCTTTTAATTTGGTATTTTTAGTAAGGGAAAAAATAGCAGTTCCAATAAATAAGAAAGGCGTGTGCACAGCCATGGAAGATGCTTTGTTTTGTTCTTACGTAAGACATCAGTAAAGACAAAGCGCAGCAGGGACAAAGATGCCCGTGTAGAACACACTGAGAAAGGGAGACCCCCTCGCCACCCGCCGCCTGTCAGCGGCCAGTGCTGAGCTGTGAGCTCTCTCCCCTGCAGTTACACGGTGGACGTGAGCAGTAACTCTGGCGGGGTGCTGGCTGAAACAGCTCGTCACTGCTGGGTGACCAGGTCAGAGTCACCTCTCGGAACACCAAACTGAAGGACAAAACAGCTGCTGTGGCATGGGGACCCAGCCCAGGCTGTCACAACTCCTCTGCAGCACAGTGCTGGAGTCACGCTTCCCCTCGGAGCAAACGGAAAAGACACGTGTCCTGACTTTAAGGCTTCCTCCACCCACCTCCACCTGCCTTTGATCAAATTATGCATTTCACCAAAACCGTCTCAGCCATGTTTTGGGTTTTACCAGCCCTCAAGCTCTGGACCACCTGATCTCATCTGTCCCACACCGGCGTTTCTACCTTGCGGAACGCCGGCCTTGCAGGAGCCGCTGAAATGGTGATCTTCCGCAGAACAGAGCCGGCATGGGGCACACAGCCAGCAGCTCAGCCACATCACAGAGGCTCCTTACGGAACAGAGCGTTCCGTCGAGCGTCCGGGCCGCGCCAGCCTGCAGCGTCCTGGCTCATCCCCAGCAACCACGCAGCAAACCCAACCCCACCGCCCAGAGCGAGGGCTGAGAGCGTTCCGGGAGCGTGGAGCAGCACTGCAGGCACGGCTCCAACATCCAGCCACTGCCCAAGGCTCTCCCCAAACAAGCACCAGCGGCAGATGATGCAACCTCTGGTAACCGGAGAACGCTGACCTCGCTCTGGAAGGAGATACAACAGAAAGCCACCCCACAGGGACCCTCCGGAGCCTTCTCCGGCACGTTGGAGGCACGGATTTGAGAGCTGCTTACACACGGACTCTGCCCACCGCGACACTTCATGCAGCAAAGTGAAAGCCTGTGTTAGGCTCCCCGTGCTTTATTCCAGAAGCACAAGTAACACACGGTGGGGACTTCGCAGACACACAAGACAAAAGCAACCACCACTCCTTTCCATCCCAGCTGCCAAGCCCTTCCAGCCCAGCCAGTGCCCGGCCTGCCAGCTCTCCATCAAAGGGACACCAGGATGCACAAACACAGTGACCTGTGGAGGGTTAACGAAAGGACATCCCTCCCTCTTTTGCAGAGAGAGCCACTGGCAATAATGACCAATTCCATTCCTGTCTTCCGCTCCAATCTGGTTCTTTCCCAGAACCCAATACATCTACCATCAACAGAGATCGCGGGAAGCAGTGGGGTCTGTTTTCAACCCTGCTTCTATCAGAATTCACATCACTGATGTCTCCCCGCTGGCTGCCTTCTGCTCACCCCATAAAACACAGGGCTTGCCGTGGGCTGGGAAGGGCTCCTGCCTGTCACCAGGAGTTTGATTTGAAGATCGCAGTGGTTGTACCACACAATCCTTCATTTGGTGATCCCGAGTTTCAGAGAAAGGTGTCAGAATTTCTATCCAAACCAGCTCAGCCAACAGCAAATGTCCCTCATCTAAAGGATATAAAGGGAAGAAGCGTTTTTGTGATTCATGGGATCTGTTCCACCTACACATGCAAAAAAAAACACCCTCCACAAAGCCTGGCTGAGTGCAGCTCTTCCTGAGCCATGTCCTCCTTCAGTCCAGACCTGCTTGTACCGCTCCTGGTTCTCAGTGGCTTCTGAAATCCCCTCCAAAGCAGGCGGGATGCAGAGAAGAAATTCTCTGTAGCCCAACGAGCTCTGCACAGGGAAAAACCCTCGCAAGTCCTGGGTATGCTGGAGCCATGAACACGCAAGGCAACCTTCCACCACTGTCTGAATTAACGGTCTTGTCACACAACAAACAGCACCATGAGGAAAAGAGTTAGGAACCCTCTGGAGCTTGTCCTTGTAGGGCAGGACAGAACACTGGTGCCATTGCTTCCCCACAAAGTAGTAATCACCACCTGTACTTCCCTGTGAGTCATTCCTTTACCTAGCAAGAACACCCTCCAGATGTCCAAGCAGCAGGTCTCTGTGCTCCTCCGGGCGCTCCCACCACACTGCCACGGCACAGGGCAGAACAGCACGGGGAGCCTGTGTAAAGTCTGTTTGCCAAGGGTTTATACACCACAATTTCAGGGTCGTCCTAGTATTGTTAGCTGCCTGTTCCGGGAGCGGCAGAGCCATTATCACACAATTCACCCAGCGCTGGAGGGGACAGTGTGGTCATCAGGGACAGGCAGTTGGACTGGAAGATGTTCTCAACGCCGCTGCTGTAAAGCCACAGCACTGCAGATGAGGGGCTAGCAAGTAGCTGTGGCAACAAAGACCATGCCTGGCTGCTGCTGAGGATGTTTATCACCCTGTGAAGCACCACGTCCAGGCACCAGCGAAGGGGCGAGGCCACATTACCCACCTGGCAGTGCCAGCCACAGCTTTGGAAGGAGAAAGACACGCTCTGGAGCTGCTGCTGATCCACAGCACGAAGCTGTCGCTGGACGGCTGCTGTTTGGAAGCTCTCCACCACAAATTCCTGCCATTCAATCCCTTATTGCTTATTGCAAAAGGGACTCTAAGCTATGAAAAAGTTCCCTCACAGAATGCTCAAAAAAAGCCTGAAGCGCTCAGGAAACTCAGGGTGCCTCTGCAGGTGGCATCTCCTGGACACCCAGGCAACCATCACCCCGTCTGCCCCCTGCAAGGAGCTCCAGGAGAGGAGAACTCCCCTGCCCTGTTCCAAGGTCCAGCAGACCACGCGAGCTCATGCCAGGGTGACTGGAGAAGAGAATTCCCAGAACTTATCTTTTGATTTGTATCGATTTTTTAAGCCCAAGACACCAGCTCTCACTACCATGTCTGCTCTTAACAGCAAATGACATTCCGGAGCAGCATGACCCACTTGTCACACGTGCAGGGGCAGGAAGAGAGAGCCAAGGGCTTGGGCTTGGCTACAGGCACCATGAGCCAAGGGGAAGCTGCCTGCAGAAATTCCGGTGGCCTCAACACTCGATTTACTTGACCACAGGGCAAAGAACCTCTCAGGAAGACAAAGAAGCATACAGCAGAATGGACACCGTGACAACCACCGGAACAGCCTTTCTCAGAGCTCTCCGTGAAATAAGCCTGGAGCTGTCGCCATCATGCCATGCCCTGGTTGCTGCCAGGGCTGGAGTTTCATTACGGCTCCTGCAGTGCACAATCGGACTGAGCGCTGGTAAAAGCCGTCTGTTCAGAGAACATCCTTCCCCAATTCTATTTTGAGAGGAAAAAATTATCATTCAAGCCTTTTTTGGTCAGACACTTTCTGCCTACTACTTGGTGTGGTTGTAGTAACAGATGTTTATGCTCTAAACCAGCCCTTTATTCTCTCCTCACTGAAGTACAGTCACTTAAAGAGCTTCTTCAGGAAAAAAAATAACAACACAGTTGTCGCCACTGAGCTCACACGGGAGGAAAAGAGAAAGGGCAGTGACCAGTTCTTGATGAACTGCACCGCTGTTCTGGCCTGTCAAGGCCCAGTGATCATTTTGAACACTGAAGGAGAAGACACTCCAAAGCCACGAGCCCACATGGCCTTACCCGGCAGCGTGTGGAACCCAGACCAAGGGCACACACTGCAGCGTGCCTGCAATCCACAGCCCCGGTGGGGTTCACTATCCCACTGCTCCCGCTCTGCCCTGCGAGATGCCAGACCCCAGGAGCACTCCAACACCAGCCCCATTTCTGGGGAACCCCACGGTGGGCAGCAGGCAGGAGCAGCTCCGCAGCACCTCGCTTGGAGACACTCTGACCAAGCACCTGCATTCCCCTCCTGGTGGCCTCCAGTCATACATCACAGATTTATAAAAAAAAAAAAAAAAAGCAATCCACAATTCTTATGTTAAGACAAGCCTTGTCCTGCTACCCAACAGCTCCCTCGATCGCACCGGGTAAGTTTTACACCTGCAGCCACCTACCACAACACAGGAACCAAGTCCTTGCCCAGTGAACACCAGCTAAATCATGGGCACACCAAACCCACTCCATTGCATAAAGAGCAGCTCCGCTGCACACAGCCACCTCCAGCACTCCCTGCACACCCTCGGACACCCCGGCAGCTCAGCGGCTGGTCCATCGCAGTTCCCCCCTCAGCAGACCTGCTCTGCTCACCTGCCCCGAATGCCGGCTGTGTCACTGCCCTGGCTTTTCCAGCCACCTCCATCTTCGGGAGCTTGCTTTCGTGGAAGAGGATAACCAACAGCTAAACCCACCTGCCCTCTGTTTGCATATGAAAGTTCAATTAAAAAAAAAAAACCCACCAAAAAACCCAAAACAAAATCCCCACCCAGAAAACTACCAGTTTGCTGATTTTACAAGGGGAAGCATCTTTGTTAAAACTGAGCTGCTCTGAGCTCAGCTTCTCTCACTCATCAGACTTAACTGTTCTGCTCTCTGTCTAGAGTTCCTATTTACGGCATCACGGTATTTTTGAGCACCGTGGTGCCAGTGTCGCCTATGTCCAACGGAGAGCACTGGGATCCATTATACCTCTTATCAGGTTTGTATACCAGTCTCCAAAAATTTAAAAGAATTAAAATCCCCACGTTTGCTGAGCACACACATGGCTTAATTGTGATGGTTCAGC
>NW_010389238.1:5579-6427 GCF_000710305.1 Buceros rhinoceros silvestris
GGAGTCTGTAATTCTGTAACGAGGTGTGGATATATTCAGATTTTCCTGTGACACCTAAATGCATTTTCTTACACTGCTCATACGGAAGGGCCAGAAAAACAAACTCAGCCAGTAAGAGGCCTGAGAGGGTGGTATTCCCAGAAACCCTGCTGCGCTGAACCGTTCCATCAGCAGAAGGAGGAGCCGCCTGCCAGCAGAGGACACGCCGCCACACGGCCGCCTGCCCAACTCGCCCTCCGCCGGGCGCCGCCGCTGAGGATCGCCAAGGCGGAACGGGGGAAGTGGAGGCACTCACCCACTTTCCCTTCCCCAGCAAAGGAAACTCCCTCCTGCCCGAGAAAGGGCCAGCTGAAAGCTGGATTGGCTCGTCGCCTCGCAGCTAAAGAAGCTGATGTTATGGCAGCATCAGGAATGTGTCCCCCCAGGCCAGGGCAGCCGCCCCAGGAGCAGCCCCTGCTGCGAGGGAAGCGGAGGACAAGCCCGGGGTGCCGCGCCTCCGCATCCCGCTTGTTTCGCGTCCCTTGAGGCCAGACAAACTGTGGGGTTAAGGCTGTGCGAGGGTGTTTGACTGATCACAAAAGATCAAATAATCTCATCAGAGGAAGAAAGCTCGAAAAAAATAAAAATATTAAAAATAGCTGTCTGGAAAGCAGCGAGGGGTCGGTGTTCCCCCTGTCAGCCCACACGCTCTTACCTTGCTGTCCTCGCACTTCTTCACCTGGCCGTCCCTGACCTGCAGCTGGCTGCTCAGGTGGCTGTAGTCGGCCTCCTTCTGCTCCAGCTGCTTCTTGTGGGAGTCCACCTTGCCCATCAGGTCCGAGTTCCGCTTCTCCAGGCGCCCCCGGGCC
>NW_010389239.1:0-8062 GCF_000710305.1 Buceros rhinoceros silvestris
GAGCCCCTGGCAGCCGCCCTGGGTGAGCCCCTGGGGACCGCACTGGCTAGTCAGCGACCCGGGCTGTCCACGGGGAGCAGGAGGCGAATGGCTTTGCGAGGGTCTGGGGGGAGAAGTGTTCCAGGAGATGCAGCCCTGCAGCAGGTTAGGACCGGGGAGCCGGGCAGGTTCCCCGCTAAGGCAAGGTCGTGTGGAGATGCTGCTTCTAGGCTTTCCCGCTCAGGGTATGCCCCAGTCCCCTCTGGTTGTGTTGCTGTCTCAGTCACGTTATCTCTGTGAGAAAGAACGTTTGATGCTAACGTGAGGGTGGCAATCTTTCCTCTGGTACGCCGCTAGAGCTGGGTTTTCTTGTCTTTATCACGGATTTACAGGTCACAGCCCTTTAGGCTTCTCTGAAGGCTCTTCTAGCCCCGGGCATCAGCGGTTTTCTTATCTGACTTCCACACCCTCCTCGGTTCTGCACGTTTTTCTGCTAGGGGCCTCATTCCCAGCCTGAGACCAAATGGCTTTGGCAGTCCGTGTGCCCCACCTACACAGAGAACGTCCTCCAGCCAAACCCGAGCAAGTCGCAATGGCAGAGGCCAGGCAGCCAGAAGAGGAGGTAAGGGGTGTGCGGGATGAAGAGCCTTCTGCTCAGCTTGTTCCGCCTGAGCAGTAGCAACAGCAATAGCCGGAGCAGACGGAATGGTTGAGGAATGGCGGAAAAGCTAGTGGTTCTGGCCACAACAGCGACCTGCAGCTTCCAGATAGCAACATCCCCTTCTTCCTCACAGAGCTTCAGAGCTGAAGACAGCTTAAGCCATCCAGCCATGCACAAAATTGATACCAAGCAGCAGAGCTCTATGATCGAGTAAGAAAGGATCCAGATGACACCGGATGTGTGTAAATGAGGGCAGGATTTAGTCCTCAGAGTTATGGGCAAAGCGTGACTACAACAGGACTTTCCAAGATCAGTCTTGAGTAGCAGAGCTGAAGTTACACTGAGATCTTCTTTTTGGTATAAAGAACTCTGATACTTTCATGTCACTCATTTGAAGCCCGCTGGGGATTCAAACTCTGCAATCTCTGAGACTTTTTCCACGACTTTGTTTTGCTTCCTTTATAAAAAAAAACCCAACAAACAACCCTTGTGAGGATTGATAAAAAAATGCCAATAGTCCCCAGAGCGCTGCTTTATTTATCTTCATGTGATCAGTCAGTTCATGTCCAGATCACATCATGTAATAAATAACTCTCCTAAGATGTTAGCCGCAGAACTGTGGGAGTAAGTGAACTTTTTTTGTAGGCTAAGAGTACAAAAAAATTGCTGCTCATGAAAGGAGAAAGGGGGAACAGTAAAACCACACCCAGCAGTCAAACAGTCACCCCGGCGATCAAATAGTTTAAGGGATCACCTAGATGTATTTCAATGATGAAACTTAAGTAAATATACTATTTTAAAGCATTTTTAGGGAACAGAAAAGAAGTACTATGGTCCCCTCTCAACTGCTAAATGAGACAGACAGTGGTGTGGGAACTGAAGGTACCCGAGTGGCAGCAATGGCTGTATTGCACTGCTTATGGAACCACAGCCCACTCCGGCCAGCTGGAGAGTCAAAACTCGCTCAGGCATGGGTGACAATTAAGATCTTTGCAAAGATTTACTACAGAAGATTTATTATTATTATTATCAGTAGCAGTGATAATAACTTGAAGAGCACCTTGATGTACGTGAGGTGCCTTTCAAGACAGATGGAAGTGCAGCACTGATGAACTTTAAGGTGCCATAATGTGTGAACGAGTTGGTTTCCAGGGATGAAGGCAGAAAGGAGGGATGAAAGCAGGTGGGAGTAGTAGCAGTATGATGACAGAGTTCGTGGTGGTGAGTGAGAAGAAAACGCTTTTAGGGAAAAAAGAATCCATCATCTTTTAGTTGGTTGGGGAGGTGCTTCGGGAAGGGAATGGAGATCAGAGCCATAGAACAGCTGATGCTGAAAGGCATCTCTGGAGATTGTCTAGTCCAACCCTTCTGCTCAAAGCAGAGTCACCTAGAGCAGGCTGTCCAAGGCCGTAGCCAGCTGGTTTTTGGATATCCCCAAGTCTGGAGATTCCACAGCCTCTCTGGGCAAACTGTTCCAGTATTTGACTATCCTCACCAGGGAAAAGTGTTTCCTGACGTTCAGAGGTACCCTCCTGTGTTTCAGTTTGGCCCATTGCCTCCTGTCCTGTCCCTGGGCACCAAATCAAGAGTTCGGCTCCATCCTCTTTGCACCCTCTGATCAGAGATCCCTTTTGTGGAGTCAAATGGGAGCTGCAGGAATAAGAAGCAGCAATGAAGATAGTCTGCGGGAAAGAGACAAACAGGACACCGGGAGAGTGACAGAAGAGCACAGCAATATGGGCCCATCCAGTCCTGTTGACCTGAATGCCCTTCAAGTCACATCTTCGGATGCAAGACTGCACTTGTCGGGGAAAACACGCGTGTACATCAATGAAATAGGAGTCATAACAACAACAAACAGCGAGCATTTCCTCGAAAGACTGCGTTTTTAGCTCCAAAAAACCACACCATGAAGCAGTTACATTAGATGGGAACCATGGGCTGGGGAGCTTCCCAGAACGCCAGCTGCCCCTGTTCCTAATTATTTACTACTCATCTCTGCTTCAGTCCAAAACGAGGGCTGACTTATGGGAAATGACTTACAAAATGAAACATGGAAATATGGGATGGGTGGTGATTAATGGGAGCTATGATGTGTGCCTGCAGAAATGCACAGGGCGTACCCATCAGGAGGGGAAGGTCAACATGGGCTGACACTACAGGGCTTTCACATGAGTAAATTAATAAAGACAAGATACTTCCTGATGGAGACTCTATGAGCTCACGTAACAAGCTTTGAAGAGAAGCTTAGAAGACATGGTGGAAAACATGTTGTTCCTCACTCCTGCCCTGAAGAGTCCACTCCAGAAAAGCCTTCTGTGGTGGATCTTTGTGAAGGCTCAGGCTGAATCAACGTACTGCAACTTTATGCTTCATTTTTCAGGTATGATGGGTACTTACAACTTTTTTGTTTCCTTATAAGATGCTGATAAAAAGCAATAAGGTTCTGGTTTTCAATATAAAAAGCAACAAGTATTTGAGAAAATATATTTGAATAATGGAAATTTTAAGATGGAAAACCACAAATGCCATCACGCTCAGTATGAGAAGTAAGGCTCTTCCAGCCTTAAGGCACACAGATTTTAATGCATGTGGATCCATTAAGAGTTTGCACAAGCCACCTACATAAACGTGCCACATGATTGGCCAGTGTAGCAGTAATGATCAAGTTGTCAGGAACGATTTACGCATAGTTCATGGTTCCCTGAGGCAAGAGGATGGACTATGTGACTTCCCGAGGTCCCCGACTCCCTGAAACCATGGACTGTATGGCTTGCTGATGGAAATGAACATGGCAGTGTAATGACTTTCACCGCCTCGCCCCCTGGGAGTAGGTCACCTCCAGGCTATCCCATCTGTGCTACGTTTAATTCTTCTCAGCTTTAAGTTCTCATGGGCCTGGTTACTTTCTAGGTATACTTTCATTCTATTGTGCCTCATGCCTGCAGCTAACTACAGAACAAGCAACAAGAATATCATTTTTGCCTCATGACGTTTTCATTTCCTGCTAACAACAGGACGCACACAAATTCTGCCATGCCAGCAGATGCTGCTCCTCACTGGTGGGAGCTCAGATGCTACTAGAGAAGAGATGTCAGGCTGTTTGAACACACGAAATCTCTGTGAGAGCCTGTGGCTGTCCTAGACCCTCCCACGCTGACTTCAGTGGGGGCCCTGAATCGCAGATTAAGGCCAGTAAATGGCCTAGAGTATCTATCAAGAGTGATGTCAGTTAATTACCAGCCCTGGGGTTCAGCAATGAGTTGGTGCACTGCGAGTTAGTAACTTCCAGGCATGATTCTTGGCAATACTACCACTGTTATTTTGCTAGGAGACTTCAACGTCTCTTCATGAAGCCAGCCAACCAGAATGTGGTTGATCTGCTGTTTGCTTGCCTGTTGCAAAAGATACTGGTGAAACTCTCACTACCTATTTGCTGACCTTTCTTTCCCTTCATTCCTTCTCTCCCAGTAAACACAGATATGTCACTGTCTCCAAAGGAGACTTCACTCTGTAGCAAACAACATCAAGAAAAAGGCCACATCCCTTTCCAAATGACAACTCAGCCTTCTAAAGATGGATGTTGACAAGACATCCATGAATTCCGACACAGCTTTGAGATTTCTCAGAGGGTTTGAGGATTTCCATTGTCAGACATGGCTATTGTGCTACAAAAATGACTCCCAGCTGAAAGAGTGAGAAAACATTTCAAAGAACAGCTCAACAGTATTTTAAAAAGCTGGATACCCTGGCACCCCGGGGGAGAAGCTGCTAACACAGTTAGTGAGATGGGCTGGGACAGCATTTGAGGGTCACAATAATTCCATTGCATAATCTTTGTCCTGCTTACCCCCAGCTCTCACCAAAAACAATGGGAGCGTGGGGTTTTCAGTTCCTTGCAGGAGACAATCACAGTCTTGCATCATGAAGTCCTTTTTATGTTTTCTACAAGATTATAAAAGACAGAAATGCATTCTTGACTGCAAACTTAACATTCAAGGTCTCATGAGAATAGATACTGCTCCCTTGGCCATGGAACTTTGGAGAGGACTCAAGATAAGCGTGACGAATCTCATGGAGAAGCAAGCCCAAATAAACACCATTTGAATGAAGAGAGAATGCACTCATCCCACCAACAGATGAGCCTGGCTAGTCCTTGTCTCTGCAGCCCCCCTACGGCACCGTGTTACTGCTCAAACCGTGTCAGATACAGCCCGCTCATGAAGCTGCCACACTGGGCCTTCAAGCCCCTTACCATTTTACAGATGGACTTGGCCTCCTCAGAAAACTTGTGGGAGTACACCTCTTCTGTCTCCAGCACTCTTCTGTCCACTTCTTCCCGCTTCACCTTCTCTTTCCTTCCACGAAACGGTGATTGCCCAGCAATCATTTCATAAATGAGACAGCCCAGCCCCCAGTAGTCAGGGCTGAGCGTGTATCTCTGGTTGTTCAACACTTCTGGAGCTGCGAAAGACAAAGCTGTGTCATGTGGAAATGCTGTACATTTACACAGGCAAAAAATGGAAATTTCTACAAGTCCCATTTTGGTGACTGAATATGCACGCACAGAGAATGGTGGGTAAACATCCAAGTACCTCCTGACTGCTGTGGATGGCATTACAGAAAACAGAGCATGCTACATGCCGTGTTTTCTTCTCTACACGCGATATGCCACGTGCATGCTGTCTTCTGACTTCTCCTCCAAGTCAGACCAATTGAAAAAACAAAAAGAAGTTTGAAGCTAAGTATTAAGCAGAGGCCTAATCTTCCAGATTTCTTCACTTAGGGAAGAAACGACATACAAACACACATCCTGTAAACAGCAGTGACATTTCTTCAAAAGCCAATTCCGACTTTTTGCTCAGTTTATAAAGTGGTTCCTCCCTCCCCCCTCCCCCTGCCCCCCCTTTTTAAAACAAATCCATTTGTTTTGTGCTGCAACCATCCAGTGTGCTTTGGGCATCTAGTCACCGCCTTGCAAGCACCCTCACTTCCCTTCCTGGGTACCAACACACACACGTGTGCTCACCAGCACAGGCCCAGTGTGCGCCCAGGCTAACGCTGGGATGCCGAAGCGTAGCGATGAGTACCAGTCTGTGTGCTTCCGCTGTACGTACTGTGACCTGCTGTAACAGCCGCACATATCAGCCAGCTGCCATTCAGTCAAATAAGCATGAGCAATTTTTATTCCAAGCAAGATGCCCGCCCAGAGAAAGCATGAAAATAATTACATTGAATTTAGAGAGCAGATCTGCTGACATCAGGGAGTGTATTTTTCACCAATGTACAAACCTCTTCTTTTGTGCAGCCTCCCCTGCAGCTAGGGGAAGGCTCAAGATGACCTTGGTCCAAGGTGCAGACTTACCATTTCACCATAAACATAGAAACACATTTTAACTTTTATACAAAACAGCAACTAGAAAGAACCCTTTCTTCAGGCACACACCCCTCCTACAATAAACCTACGCTAAAATCACTAGTATCCCGGGTATTGTCTCTTCTCTTCATTTCCTTTGCCGATGGAGGATTAAGAGCTGCTGTGGTCCATCCCTTGGCCCACTTCTGATTTCCACTAGCATGACCCCATGGTGGGCTGCTGCAGGGAACCAGAGGCAGCTGAATGTGAATGCTTTTTAAAATTATTTTTCTTAAGCCTGTATGGCAGAAACATCTCAAACCCTCCAGTAATCTCAGCAAGTTATAAAGAACAGGAGACAGTGCAGACTCACCCATATACCCTACTGTTCCTACTCTTCCACGGATTGATTCACCCTCAGGGATTTTAACAGCTAGACCCAGATCGGATATTCGAATATGGCCTGGAAGGAAAAAGGACACAAAACAACACAAAGCAGATATAATAATATGACCCCAATTAGTCCAAAGCCACAACTGCTGTCATCGCTACAACTCTCTCGCAATGCTGTGTTCAGACGTTTTAAGAGTGTTCTGAATCGCTGAATTGCAGCAGTTTTACTACGAGGAAAAGAGGAGCTAGTCAGGGCATGACCAGGCAGCGGAATTAATTGTACCAGTGAGGCCAGAGTGGACTGTGTCAGGTATTGAAAACCAACCCAAAAAGGGAAGCGAGGAGCACGCTGTAGGGGACTGTAGGGAACTGATCACAGGGGATGGATGGGCTGGCATAATTCTGTGACTCTGATGCAGCTGGTCTGTAAGTCAGCAGGAGAGTTCATTGTCGCTGCCTTCAGCAACGAACGGGGACCTGGGTGTGTGTACAACGAGAGCTGCCTCAGCACAGGATGGAAGTGCTGCTCAAAACGGAGCGGGAAGCACCGCCTGAGAAATCCCATCTTCCTTTGGTTGTGTCAGCCCTGCAGCAGTCAGGAAGGAACAACAACGGAGAAAGGCATCGCCCCCAGCAAAGCCCTGCTCTGGAGAACAGGGAACGGCTGCCTCATCCCGCCCGCGTGTGAGCCCCAGCGCTTCACCCACCCCAAGTATTGGTGCGCGCTGAGCCTCTTAGTCACTTCAGAGCATTATTTATCTTTGTGCAATATAGATCCTAAAACTAACTTAATCTACTTTACTGTGAAAGCATCTCTGTAAACCCCTGAGACTTACCATAATCATCTAGCAGGATATTCTCTGGCTTCAGATCTCTGAAAATGGAAGATAGCAGTTACTCGTATGAAGCTGGTTTTGATAACGTAACTGTACAACAGCGTGTGAGTGCATTTATTGCTGGTAATAAACCAGTCATCAACTCAAACAGCAAGGAACCCAGGAAACCCGTACAACTTTCTACAACTCACTTCACAGATAGATACACTGAAACCATATGGCTGCTTCTAAACTGGAGTGGGTTTTTCAGGAAGCCAAGCTTTCAGTTCCTAATCCACTCTGTAGTGGACTCATCCCTCTAGTCCAGCAAGCCCTGAAAACCAAGCCCTAAAGTCCTGTGTGTTGTCAAATCTCTATAAGATCTTCTGTAATAAAATCTTTTGTTAAAAAGAAAATACATTTTAAAATAGTTTATTTGCATATGAAAATAGAAATTGCAATCTGTTGAGCTCAAATTTTCTATGCCTGGCATCTGACCCAGCCCAAATATGTGACTGTGTGCACAGGCACTTGTGCGAGTTTGGAAAACGAGGGGCAGAGCAGGGAACGCTGTGCCCAGATTAAGAGTCTTCTTACAAACATTTGTGAAACTCTAGTGCCTGCGTGGTTTGGAGCAACGCCACGAATACTGGCAAGGTGGTCACTCTGGTGTCAAAGATGTTCCTTTTACTGCTTCTGTGAAAAAAATTTTCCCAAATCTAGCCAAGGAATAAAATTCTGAAAAAAATAATTTCAGTTTTCATCTGTTTAGCAGAGCCTTGGCAGGTCGTTCTTCAGAAAGGCTGCTCTGCACCAAGCCCACTCCACCAGTTGCTGCCTCTAGAAGATGCCCCGGCC
>NW_010389239.1:8166-13560 GCF_000710305.1 Buceros rhinoceros silvestris
GCCAGCCACGCTCCAACCCCCTTGCTTGACCGAGGCTGTTTTCCGGACCTGGGAGCTGCTGCCATCCCCGGAGGCAGTGGGATGTCCTCCCCGTGCCACTGAGCAGGGACGAGGCACAGCTTGCTGCCAGTGCAGCGTGGGAGCAAAGCCACTGGAGATGGGACCTGCAGGTGTCACAGGGAAGAGTGGGACACGCTGGACAGGGAGCGTCCCAGCAGGGCCGTGTGATGGGAGCGGGCTGTCCTGGCTCAGGAGCACGGATAAGGCACCGGCGTGGCCGGGTGAGGCCAGGAAAAATGCACTGCTGCAGTTCACACCATCATGCCCTGACCTGTATCTGACTGACTCCTCCTGCAATGCAGTGTGCAGCCTGCTGCAGATCCAAGCAGTGCTTGGCCCCGTCTTTTCCTAAGCCCTCCTCACATTTGTGCCCCAGCTTGACTAGGGCTGGGCTTCCCAGCAAGACACATTTCTTCTCACAGAGCAGAGAGAGGGGGGCGTGCAAAAGAACCCCGCACGCCAGGAGACCGGGGCACCGCACAGAGCCGGGGCGGGAGCCTGCCCCGCGCTGCAAGCTGTACCGCCCTGCGCGCCGTGAATTTTCCTGTGAATGGAGAGTGGAATGGTATAGTTCCGACAATGCTGAGATTAAAATTTCAAACTGTGTCTCCTTTGTATTTATTATTTCGAGCAAAAACATAGAGCCCTCTTCTTGCTTGCTTGACCTCTCAGGATAAACTTCCCCCGTGCCCACTGGTTCCAAGACTGCTTTCCACATAAACAATACTGAGGTCTCTGCAGGGCAGCCGAGTGCTGAGGAGAAGCCGTGGCTTTGTTCAACGTGCCACCGGAGGCTTTCCCTGCCCATCAGCAGAAGGGTGCCAATGCTGCAGCAACGCGGTCGAGGGATTTCCTATCGATTTCTAAACTGTGATTCTGAATCCCTTAAAAACTACTTCCTTGAAGAACTCAGACTTCATCAGTTACTTCATCTTCTGCTCCAGCAGTCACTAGCCCTGCCCGAAGCTGTAACTGTGGCCAAAGGACAGGAATCCTGCGTGCAAGGAGGGAAATGTTGTTTGAATAAGAGAAGGAGAGAGCCCGTGAGGACTCTGAGAGCAGCAGTTTGGTCCTGACAGTCCTCCGTGCTTTAGGGCAGTTACAGCAGCCATCCCTTCGCCCCAGCCATCCGCTGCCACTTCTGTTTTCAGATCTCTGGTTCCCCAGGATCAAGCTGGCTTCCTCCGCGTGCCCAACACTTCCAAGCGCCCAGGAGGAATGTGATACTTGTACTGAAGTGTCTAGGAGAAATAAAACCCCCGGGGGATGCGGTTACATGTGAAGCTACTTCCTACTGGTACAGCTTCCCCTGTGTGAACTGGCCTTGCCTAAGTACGCTGAAACACGAACTGCTGGCACCGCGCCCGCGCTGGAATGGCAACGGGGCATCGTGTGGCTGCACCGGACAGCGGGAACAGCTCCATTAACCATGGTGGACAAGGCTTCATGGCGTGTTTGTGTGATGCCTACGACAAGGAGATCTTGATGCTGCCTGGAGCTTCTGGGCACGATTACAGTATATATATAAATAATGTTTATATCTACCTATAACAGAGATAATAAAATTAAGAATTTTTATGTATATTATCTTTCAATAATTTGAGAACCAGCACTTTTTATGTTTGCTTTCCATGACCCATTAACCTTTACTAACACGATGCAGTGGAGAAATGTAACGTAAGTGCTATGTTTGGCAAGGGAATTCTGAATTAGATAGATCTGACTTTGAGCCTGGTTCTTTTCTCAGGTCACGTCCGCAGCGTGCGTCACCGGCCCGTGAGATGGCGATTTATTTTCCGATGCTGTGATTTACTCAGAAGCATTTTGTTCACAGAAAATGAAATTAAGTCTGAGGAATAAGTGTTTTGTGATGAGTTATTCACCTTGAGAAAGCGGTAGCATTTAGCAGCTGTATTTTATTGACCTGTATAGTACTTCTCATAGGTCCCAAAACACACCACAGTATTACAAATTAGGGGTCTCTGCAGACGCTCCTAAAATACTCGTAGAAAATGTCACCTACGAACCTGTAATATAATTAATCATCCGAACAAATGAGCCTTATGAGGTGTAAACTAGAAACTCTTCTTAAGAGTAACGTGCAAACAACTGCTTAAGGAAGCGGGATGCCATTTCTTTCAGAGGCACCTCTTGTTTTAGGTGGCCAGATCTAATTTGTTTTATTGGAAAGTGGTGTTAGCATGGCATTAGACCAGCCACGTTATGAATGCACCAGTCATTTTCACCAATAAAGTAAGCCTGTGATCTAGTACTTTTTAAAGAAGCACTGTAATACCTCCTAAAACTCTCTGAATGTGGCGGGATGTTTTTTAAAGAAAAGGGAAGCCAGACACGTCACTTATTTTTTGGTTTTTCAGTTGACATTAAACACTTAATTCCATTTTGTTCCTTGGGGAAAAAAAAAAAATCTCCTTCTTGGCTCAGCACCAACTAAATCAGTGCGTTATCTGTCTGCCCTCCTTATGGCAGCTAGTGAGATCGGAGTCACAGGGAGGCAGTCAGTGGCAGTAGCTAGAGATCTCCTCCGAGGAACAACAATGGAACATTTCTAGGTATACAAGCATGTGCATAAGGCTGTTACTCATGGGCATATCAAATGATTTAAAGCGTGGCTTACTTTTTAAAAATAACATATTATTGTCTATTAATCATCATCCTTGAAGTTCTTTCATCAATTTCCAGGACCTCCTCTGCTGTGAATGCCAGCAATAATGATTTCACAAGCTGGGATGATGAAGACAAACATTAAATGTTGTTTACAACTACACTGGTGGTTGATTAAAAATATAAATCCTCACGGAGTCACAAGAACTCTGTCTGCAATCACCCTGCTTATCTGGCAAGCGAATCCTATGATGCCCTGGAATAGTGCTTGTACAGAGCTGTAAGTGTGACTGGAAGCTGAGAACGTGAAACCTGCCCTTCTCGGAGCTGGCTGCCGGAGCCGGGCCGGGCAGCGCCCTGCCCGCTGGCTGCACCCGCAGCGGGTGGGATGCTGCCAGCAGGACGCCTCCCTTCCATGGCTCTGAATGTGCCTCCTTCCCTGGCTGGCACGCGACGGCCAGCACCACGATCCAATCCAGCTGATCAAACCAGTTCGTGTCCCAGAGTGGAAATCCATGCTCTGCATCTCAAACACCCTCTTGCACTAACTGTGCTCCCTCTGGGATGGGAGAGGTGGGTTTTCCACATCCAGTGTGCTGCAGCCCCTAATGGAATACAATCTAACTCATAAAAATTGAGGCTGGAATAGACTGATCTCTGTTTCGTACCAACTAGAAACTGGATTCCCTAATGAAATCTCTTTAAAGGAACTTTTATAATTCTCTTACGTCACCCAGTGCAGTCTGGGGTAGTGTTTGGGGAGCTTTGTGTCAGTTCTGTGTAATTTAGACAGGATGTATTTAGTGCAGCAACTGCTTCCTCCCGTTATTACTGAATCATACTGTATTTGTTCAGGGCTCCGCAAAATTTCAGCCAAAGTGCTAAGGCAGCTCAGCTGTACAGCACTACAGCGAGTGGCAATCCTTTGCTGCACAGGAAAGATGTCCTAAGGCTAGAGAGTGCTTACCTGTACACAGTGTTTTCTCTGTGTAAGTCTTCTAAGCCACAAAGAATCTCTGCTGCATAAAACAAAGCTCTTTCCTCCTCAAAGCCTGGGTTTCCCATGTTGTAGATATGAAACTTCAGGTCACCTCCGTTCATTATGGTCAGAACTAAACACAGTGCATCCTTTGTTTCATAGGCATAGGCTAAATTGACCTAGAAAGACATTAGTAGCGCAGTTGTGACAGTTCGGCAGGCTGCCAAGAAGAGCGCACTAACTTTTCATTAAAGAAAGAGACAAGACATTGACTGAATGTGACATGGGCCTTCTTACAACAGCAAACATACATTTTAGGAGCACAGAAAAATCAGATGTTAGCATTTTAGAGATCAGTTTGTTGAATCCAGCCTATTCCTCCTCAGAACCCTCGAGGTTAAGGCTCGGATAGCTTCACAGGCTGAACAAACATACCAATTCCCGGCATGTAAGAGAAATCTTAATACTCAAGGCAATCTCCACCGCCCGCTGCACTGTTTTGCTGGAGAGGGGTCAAAACCCCTTTCTCCTCAGTAGCTTCCCAGGAGGGCACAGGTAGCCCAGTCCCGAGGTGGTCAAACAGACATCACTGAGGCATGAAGGTCAGCATCACCCCCGCAAGGCTCTGGTGGGTGCTGCAGGAACGATCAGACAATCCAAAAGCCACCCATCACTTTTAAAAGCTACCCAGCACTTTACAGTATGTGCCATTCTCTTTGCTTTTGCCAGGGGTAAGTAAGCACTTATGTACCTGTTGTATTCATAGTGTTTCCTAAAATAAGTATAAATGACATGACAGATGCTGAGATAACAGCACCTTTTAAAAAAAAAATCTAAGAGCAGTTTTTAGAGACTCAAGAGCTGGCTCGGCTCAGGAACACCCTACATCAGGCAGACCAGCTCCACGTCACTGGCCAGATGCTTCTGCTAGCCAATCTCTTTTGATCTGGGTTGAGTCTCCTTCAGTCTCCTCCAAGCTCCTTTCACCCAGCCACTGGGAATTCAGGTAATCACGGCGGATAAAAATAGCTCAGCCTGATGCAGCCCTGATGCAAGTCAAAGCTGTAAAACGCATCATGCTGCATCATGTGGCAGGAACAGGCACCTTGGCTGGGGCATCTCTCCCAGAGCATGCGCTGGCACACGGCTCGACAAGGGCGCGTGGAGCAGGTGCAGAGCAAAGGCAGTCAGCTTCTGGCACCGCTCCTGCGGCAGGCGCGGAGGAGACGTCCGACCGGACACGAGCAGCGCGCAGCAGGTGAGCAGGGAGCCGCGCGAGGGAGTGCAATACTCACTACAAACTGACTATTGACTTTCTCTAAAATCTGCTTCTCATTTAGCGCCATGGATTCGCCTTTCCTCTTCTTTATTCTCTTCTTCTCTAATCTCTTGCAGGCGTACATCTTCCCTGTCGCCCGGACTTGGCAAGCGCAGACCTGCAAGTTGAAGAGAACAATTGCTGGGTAAAGCGAGGCAAACGCTGTGTCTGGGCCGCGCTTCGCTCCTCACAGTCTGATCTGATTTAGTCCTTTTAAGGTCAGAGACGGCGGCGCAGCGAATAAGGCGTAGGCGGGGGCAGCTGGGGAACCAACTACTGTTTCCAATCCTGCTGTGTAATATCGGCTTAATTATCTCACTTTCCTCCGCCAGCTTCCTATCCCACCTCCTTTTGTCTGTGCAGATCTCACCGGCTCCCCCCCAGACCGTTCTCGCCCCCCCTCGCCCCCCCG
>NW_010389239.1:13667-20408 GCF_000710305.1 Buceros rhinoceros silvestris
TCCGCTGCAGCCACCTCCAGCCTCCAGCAACACACAAATAAGGGCGTGACCCTCATTCCACCATGAAGGGAACAGCTGAACACAAAACAATTCTCAAAAGTGTTCTTTTGCAATGACAGTGTCACCAGGGGTGAAGCAAAACCGCCAGCAATTAGCGACAATCAGCCTTTTCGAGTTACCGAAAGCGTCGCAGCAGGCTCCTGTAACCTGCAGTGCCTGAGAAGTACAAAACGCTCCCCACGGAAACTTCCAGAGTTACTCACCTCCCCAAAGCCGCCTTTCCCCAGCACCCTGTACTGCCGAAACGTGTTTTTCGTCACTGGTTGCCTGGAAGAAAAGGAAATAAAAAAGAGGATGCACAACATTTAATGCACTCTTGTGATTTATTTATTTCAGAGCATACTTTTGAAAAGCAAAACAGATAAATATTATATAATCACATTATTTCAAGGTAATCGTATTATATCATATATAATTGCGAAATTACATTACTTCAGTACTATGTATGGCTTGAACTTTTCAATTCTAACATATTAAGCTGTAATAAAATACAACACATTAGTGAGTCATCAGGGTAATTTCTGCTGGCATCTGAGGACCAGGGACGGTGCTGAATCTCCATTATACAGCTTTGGTAAACAAAGAGGAGGCCTACGAGCTTCCAACAAGATATTAATCGTCATGGTAGGTAGGAGTCTTTCAAGGGTAGTGCTGGGCTAACACTTTGTTGCTTTGCTTGATCTTCAAGAGGAGAAAAAGAGATCCAAAGTTCGATCCACCAGAAGACATTTCTGGTGCCTTGACCTTAAACAAAGCAGGAAACTGATGGGAAGTAAGGAGAGAAACAATGCCAGGAACTGGGGAGGTGGGTTTAGATGCTGTTCGCAGGAGGGGAGAGCAGGAAGCTGAGCTCTAGGTCCGTCTGGCCCCACCTGGGTACCTGCGTTCCCAGGGACGTTCCCATGGGAGAGCATCATGGGCAAGAAGGGAGGAAAAGCATCTCTTTCCTTTTAAGGGCCAAAGTAAGGGTTAAATAAGTCTGTCTTCCTTTCAGAGTGCTCCCTAACAATCACTAGACATGATCACTACGATCTCACGGCATTCCACAAAATTGTGCTCTATCAAAATGGCTCCAGCCTTACAGCCCACTTATCCTTCACAGCCATAAAAGCTTCACAGCGTGGCAGAAGACCTCTAGATTCAGAGAGATCCGATTTTGCATCCACCACTCCACCACAGAAGTGTGACCGTTACAGCCAACATCAACCTTTTGACCAGCTTTGTCTTCCTCTGGTGGGCAGCCAGCCGGAGGCGGGGCACAGGAAGGTGGCTGCTCCTGCAGCAGTGACGAGGAGGTGGGTGGCGACGGAATAAATGTTAAAGTCAATCATTACATTTGTGTTCATTACATTGTGTGTGTATTTTTCAAAGGCTGGGGGCAGGGAGGGGGGTAGGGATGGAGAAAAATACACAGAAAGCCAAAACTAGAAAAGATGCCACCTTCATCTTTGGGTTGAATAGCGTTGAATAGCGTTGAAAACGCTATTGGGCTTAAGTCAGCAGTTAGCAGTGACAGCACCACGCTCGTCAGCGTCCCTGGAAAAAATGGACTAGGTGGCTCCTCCGCTGGAGCCAGCGGGCTGTCTGAAGGAGTTGCTGAATGCTCTGCACTACTAACATCTCTTTGATAATCCTAAAAACAGTTATCCCAGTTTCTTCAGCCAGGCATACCCAATAACTTGTCACATTTGTTGGGGGAATGAAAAAAAAAAGATCCTCAAGGCATTTCAGAAAATTCCTCATCCCATGTGTGAAAACAGATAGGAAATAGGCTGGCTAGAGATGAATCACCCACTGCTTTTTTAGCTGAAATGGAAGATCAGCTGCCGGATTCAGTGAAGATGGCATGAGGAGCATGTCTTGGCGTGAAATGGCTCTCCCCACTGCCCACCGCCCCCCTCTGCTCCAGTGCAGCAGCTCTGCGGCTTTCCAGGGAGAGGGAGAACTGGCACAGCTCCTTTGATCTCCGAGGCACCATGCTGAGACACACCGCTCGTGAATCTGGCCCCAACCCATCTGCCGTAATTAATTCCAGTTGTGGAAACCGGGGCTCCTCTCCACTCCAGGTCACTGTTGCGCAGCAGTGTATGTCTGCCTCGGCCCGTGTTGACGAGGAGGAGGCAAGGGCCCCTTTCCTGGCAAATTAATACCCTCTAAGGCTGCCTGGTTATTACTGTGCTCCGAAATGTCTAGCCAGTAACTACAGTGCGAGGACATACATGCTGTACTTCGTCTGTTCACAGTGATTTGCTGAGAGTGATAACTGGTCCAGACAGAGAGTCACCGTACTCGGAGTGCAGCTCATCAGAAAGACACTGAGGAGCTGAATGTACTTTAGCCATGACGTGCCTAACGCCCCTCATACCATTAAATGGCCGAACACTTGAGCTTTAGAAGCCCAGTAGACTCCCTGGTGTTTTGGGGTGGATTTCTGATTTTTCTTCACTTCCCTACCAAACAGCTGCTGCCTCAGTCTGGCCTGGGCACAGTGTTTGCAGATGCAAAAGCCAGAGACTGGTGTGTACCTTACACTTACCACTAGAGATGCACAAGGGGAGGTTACTGAAAAGCGCAATGTGTCCTTCAAGCTGTGCCCTGAGAAGTTCATGGTGACAGGGCCTACAGCGAAACTTGCCATCGATGTTTCTCAGGTCACAGGAGATTTGGATCCCTATTTTTTGACAGGCTATAGATCTTTCCCTATTCCCCTGCTGTGCATAAACGTACTGCGCAAAAAAGGTGCCCAAGCTGCTTGCTGGAGCACGTCACCTTCAGGAGTGTGGTGTCCTTAAGAGAGAAGGGAATGGGGGAGGAGCATTCCTGGGTGTAAGCACACTCACGGAGGATGAACAAGCACTATCCGCACCCTAGACACCAGTCACGCTCATTGGATGGTCTCAGCTGGAGACTCAGCTCGCGGTTAAGCAGAGTCTAATGCCAACCCAACCATGATTCTTCCGTATGGGATCTTCAGTGGCTAAAGCCATGAGCTCTTCTTGAATCTTCTAACAATGAACATTTAAAACCAAATGCTAGAATTAGGAAAACCTTCCTGGAGCTCTCTGTAGAGCTTCCTTGGAGTACAGGTCAGGGGAACGAGTCTTGATGGACCTTCCTGAAGGAGAACGGTGAAAAGAGGGAGAGAATCGCTGCAGAGAGAGTGCCAGAAATGGCAAATATTAGGGAGAAGAATTGGTAATGCTTAAGAAAGGACAAACTGTCTTTATCTTGAAGGCAAAGGGAGCAAACATACTGTCTCGGCTGTCTGATTTTGGCATATTCTGTAGACTTTGCATGAAAAGTGAAAATAAACCTTTTGTATTAATTTCTAATAACAAAATGGTGACACTTACCTTTCCAACCACTTCCACTGGAGAAACCTGTCGAAGTACATGCTGTTTAGGTATTCTTGGAACGGTTCCCCACTGAGGTGGTCGAGGACAGATCTATCTCAGATGAAAGGGATATATAAGCATTTTATAATCCTGAACTTGGAGCAAAAGAGAAACAAAACAAGGGGAGAAAATCCAGGCTTCTTGCATGGCAGGATCTTTTTACTTCCCCTTTATTTTGCTCATGGTTTCAGTGTAGGAACAAACCAGGATGTTTCATGTATTTCATACCAAGAGCCCTGGTATAAGCTGAATAGTAATTGTACTGGTTTTACTTGCTGAAAACTAACAGGACATCTCCCAGTGGCTCCAGTGGGCTTCTGCAAAGGCTGTTAGTCTCTAGACAACCCACGTCTTTGCTTCTGTTAGTAAATTAACACAACAAACTCAGGAACTGAGCTCCTAACCTTTGGGAGATGTTTACATCTGGATTGAAAATTTCTGTCCAATTTCTGTCAAAGAGGGACCATCAGAGGTGTTATTCTGAGGAAAAAAAATCAATTTCAATTCCTGCTCTACAGAAGTAGTAACTGTGATTAACGTCAAAGGGCTGTTCCTAACAGCTGTGTGCTTTGTAGAGTAAAACAGAGGGAAGAAAGTCCGAAGAGGGATGTGGATTCGCTTCTGGATCAAGAAAAGAATCTGGGGGCTCACCCAGCAGATGGAGTCTCTTACACAATCAAACGAAGAAAGGAAAAAGGCCAGTGTGCAAATGTGAGAAATAAGGGAACAAGCAACCACAGACCAACAGACATCCCATAGGCAAGGCCGGGGGTTCAGAACTGAGAAAACATGGGCTGGGCTGAGACAATTGCCTGGGATGAAGGTGGTCACCTTGTTTAAGGGAGCTGATGACTCGCTGGTTTTGGTTCTTGCCTTGCTTACTGGGGCTACTGCACCCACCTCTGCTAGCAGCACTGGTGGGGATAAAACTTGGTTTGGGGTGAAAAATACCTACAAGAAATGAGTATTTCTGTCTTGGAGTACACAGACACGTTTGGGTGTCTGTACCGAAGGGTATGCAGACACATTTCCAGACTTTGCTGAGGGAGGGAATCCTCTCTGAAGGACTACTCTGGTTTGGGAATGGATCATCTGTGCCTTACCCTGGGGCAGTCCTAGACCTGAGCAAACAATTCACCATGAATAATGTGTCTCCTCAGTTTAATTCCTCCCTGTTCATGAGCTGCTGTTTGGAATTTGTCAGCCGTTTGAATGGTTGTTTTGGTAATTCTTGGACCATCAGTTTCGAGCAGCCAGGTAATTGCACATGTTCAGTGTTCAGAAGTCAAATTGCTGTTGTCTTCATTAGCTGAGATTGGACACGGATTATAAGGTTTTCCCTAAGCAGATTTAAGCTTACAAAATAAAATAAAAAGTACATCTTAAGGAGCTTTAAGAAATGCCCAAATTCAAAATTCCCCAGAACTGGAGGGAGGTAGGAGCAGACAGTCAAATACTAAAGGTCAAAGCAGAAGCTAGAGTTATACACGCATTTCTTCACAGACTGATCTTATCTACGAAGATGTGTCTGAAGCTCATCCCCACTCCTGCCTCTACAGGACAGGAAGCTTCGTATTTGTATGCATGCCTCCCTTTTTTGGACTGGCTGCGAACTCTTCCAAAATTAACATTACTCAGGACATTCGTAAATACCAACAGCAAGTTTTTGAAACTTCCTTCTGACCCCATTTCAGTCCATGTGAAACGATCAGCATATTTATTAACGAGTTCTCAAGCCCGGCTCGTTTACGCGTTTCAGCTGAGACGGAGGAATGGCCGTCGGTGGCTATGAGCCTGAATTAAGCGGTGTCCAAGGCTGGCCTATGCCATTCAGATAATTAAAAGCTGCACGTATTTTAAAGAACAATAGCTGCCTTTCAGCAGTTGTTTGCTTTTTAGTTCCCCTCTTTGGCAACAACAAAGTGCATTTTAGAGGGAGCTGTCAGCTTTCAAACCAATTTGAGAACTGGAAACAGGCATCAGGGGGGTTTGTGTCGAGCACAGCTCTGCTTTTGTCACTGGGACTGGCACACACAACTGGTGCGAGTTAGACGAGCATCTCTACAGGACACCAGGCCAACGCAAGGAAACTGGTTATGCTGTAAGAGAAGGCCAGAAATAACCCACATCTCCCACCAACACAAAGAATAACTGAAACCAGAAAAGGTCAATGAAATGAGTCAAAACAATGAATGACAGCAGAGCGAATTTTACAAATCCCCATTACATCACCCAGGGAAAACAAACCGTGCTCAGCCAGAAACCACAGGGGCCCGCTTGCCACCATCCCTCCCTTTCACATTTTGATTGGTTTACGACCCACCGGCGTGAGCGTACTCGGGTCAGTGTTTGCGAACGCAGACTGCACACCTGGCGCTTTAGCGCGCAATGGCACGGACCGCCTCGCCGCTACAGAGACTGATAAGCCTTTTCCCAGACAAAGGCGTTTGACCGCCACGGGCAGACAGAAAGCACTAAAACGCCCCGCTCTCCTGGTGAAGATTTTCTGGAAAAGCCGTGTGGAGCAAGTCTGCACATTCCTCTGTCTAAATGGACTGTACAGCCACTTAATTTTTATTCACTTTGAAACAGAGATGTTTTCTTTGGATACACGATCATTGTAGCTCTTTTCACACAGCGTGAAATCCACGGCTGGTTCACTTGGCGGGAGCTCTGTGTGAGATACCTGGAACACTAAGTGCCTCTGTGCGGCATATGTAATGGCATGGACATCTTTATTGTAACGGCACGGAAATACCGATTCCGTTTTGACCAGATGAAATGAGTTCACCGCCCGTCAGCTGTGCCTCTAGGACTGCAAACACAAGCAGTGGTACCTGCTTCAGGTTCAGACTGCAGCGTCTCTCTTCACCTGACACGTTCCTCACACGCTGCCCGCTGCAGCCCTGTGACCGGCGGGTACCCAGTTATACTTACTTTGTACAGAGAGAAAAGAGCTCTTTGCAAGGGCTGTTCTCGAGTTTCTCCTCCGTCTGCCGGATCAGATCTTGACTGACTTGGGGAACGCAGGCTGGAGACTGGGGAGAGAAGAGGGGGGCCCGTGATCTCTGTGAAGAGGTGCAGATTCGCCTCTCTTCACGTGTAAAAGACACATTCATCATTTATCCCCTGAGCTGCTTCCTCTCAGTTCCAGCGGTCGGGTAAAAGCAAAGGAGCTTTACGTCAAACAGCAGTAAAATAGGATACCGTGGTAACTGGCTCCACATGCCTCTCTATCCTCACATCGCTTTCCTGCCTTCTCCTGTACCTTCACCCCCTTGCCCAG
>NW_010389239.1:20509-30326 GCF_000710305.1 Buceros rhinoceros silvestris
TTTCCTGCCTTCTCCTGTACCTTCCCCCCCTTGCCCAGCCTCATGAATATGCAGCACCCACTCCTTGCCAACCCTTTGAACTGCTCCCTTGCATCCCATGAAAAATGTGCTGGCCGGAGCTGTGTAACAGGCCATTCTCGTAAACAAAAGAGAATTTGCCCAATGTTTTCACTTCATTGATGATTCATTGTGCGGTCTGAAAAATCCATCTTTTTTTTTCTCTCTTTTTACCAGCAAAGGAAAACAAGAGCAGAGCATTGGTATTTATTAATTTATATATAAATAATATTAAAAGATGCTCACAGAAGTGTCTGGACACCTTAATTAATCATTAGAAGGGCAAAACCAATCCATCAGTTTTAAAACAATCATTTTAAAAAGGAACTTTGCCAGTCAAGCACACAAACTCTTTTCATCCGCTTCTCCCTTTGGAGAGAACCTACATTCAGCCCCTTCAAAAAGCCCCTACCAAAGAGAGGCCTTTTGCAGCACGCCTTGATGGTTAACCAATTCAGGCCCTTTGGCACTAATTATCTGTAAGGACAGTTTTCAGGCACTCCACATTCTTACTCATTGACAGTATACTGTAATTATACAAAAAAAGGTGTTTATCCGTGTGTGAGTGTGTGAGTGTGTTTTGTACACTTACTTATAGACATCTCGCCCACTCACAGGAAAGCCCCTTGGTATAACCACTCAGATTTGGGTATTTTCGATAAATCCAGCCACAGGTGACAAAATCCTCTTTCCTTGCAGAAGCCCCAACATTCGGTAAGGTTCGACCAATATGGCCACAACCGCCAGATGTGCTGAGTGGGTGGGTCACGGCATCATCGCTCATTCTTGGCCAGATGTTCTCATTAACTCGCCCTTAGTTGGGCATATCTTGGCAAGCACTGAAATGCAGAGTTCAACAACACTAGGAACGAGGACAGCGGACGGGGCAGAGGTGGAGCCAGAGAAAATCTCCAGCATGGTAAAAGATGCATTAAGTCTTTAATCTTTTCCTTCCCCCTGTTGAAATGTGAATATGATCCCGGTTGTGACATGAAAAAGCAGGTTTGTTCCACTCGAGCGTTTTTAAATAAGAACATGGTTTACAGAACTGTCTGTGCACGCTGCGTAACGCAGCCTCACTACCCAACCCCGAGAGCAGCCTGCAGAGCATGCTGCATATCTCTGACCTCACTGAAATATTTCCTCATTTCCTCCACATATTCCTCCATTTCCTCAGCAAAATGGAACACCCATTTTAATGGCAGACGGAGAATATTGCTAATAATTAAGAAGTCTTACAGTTCCTTGAGAGGTACAACACCTTGAGAGGTACGTTATCATCTAACGTGTGAAGAGACTGAGACAAACCCCGGCGTTCCCAGCTTGACTGGCCATCGAGGTGACAGGAACTGAGAACTGCAGAACAAGTCGCAGTAAACTGGACAACATACAGCAGTCACAAACTATACCTGCCCATGACTAAATCAAAGTCCCAGTTTTAGTTCAAGAGAGTAAGTAGAGACAAAAGTGAAGCAGTGAAAGAACTGGGGAAAAACCCTCACGAGTCCTGTTCTGCAGTCCTACCGCTGCTGCCCTGAAACTACTGAGGAAGAAAAGGAAAAAGAAAGAAAGGGCTTTTAAAGAGATATTCAGATAGGAACCAAAACTCAATTATTAGCAGTATTTCTGCTGATTTTGGCTAGGAAGGATATGAATTAATACCTGTCCTTTACAGTCTGCATACTCCATGGGGTGTGTGCAGAAGCTCACAGGCAGCCCAAAGCTTGCACATGGCTGCGTGAGTCCACTGCTTGGAGACCTGGTTATCCTGAATACCTCAAATCTCTGATTTATAGGGTACAGGAACACCCACAGTCTTTGTACTGCTGTGAATCAGGAGAGTCTTCTGATGTGAATGGAGCGGCACTCGAGTAGAATTGATACTAGGGCCTCTAATTGAAGTTACTACTAATTAAATCTAGAACTTGTCCTACATTTGTAGGCCAAAACTGGCACCCAAGAGCTAAGTACTAAACCCCTTAATCAGTCATTTAGACCAAGTGACCTGATTCTTACTCATGCCAGGCAACTTCCTTCCCATTGTGAATTCATTTCCCAATGGGATGTTAGCTGCCTTGAGGTTAGTGTTGAAGATTGTACCTGTGATACATTATAGTAGTAATTCCATAAAATTTTGTCTGAGATCAAAGTACATTAAAAAAAAAAAATTATAAGCATCAGCTAACTTGTTTTCACAAAAACGAAATTGAATTCTTAAAGGGAAAGGGGCAAGTATTTAAAACCGGCACAAACTGTGATGCCTCTTTCCAGGTTTGTGGGAGATACAGTCACCACTCGGTTTCTCAAAACCACTCACTGCTGACCTTCCAGTCTTTGCTTCCTCCGAACAAACCGAGAGCAAGCTAACGACAGCAAGGTCGGTAAAGACGTCGATACACTGACATCCTCTACGTGGACTAGAGCCTCACAGTGTTGTGCACACACGTTACTAGGCCACCTCATTTTCCACGTGAAAAAGCAGCTTTTTTCACAGGCTGATCACTTCTAAAGGTTTTGCGGGCCCAGCAAAACATTTTGTGTCATTCTGCAGCCCTTCAGAGTGTCCAGGGCAGAGCAGCTGCATCGCGTCTAGGGAGGAGCATTCCCAACCCTTTCCAACTCTGCATACAGTTCTGGGGAGAAGTGAGCGACCCTTCCCAAGACATTCCTCGAGACTTCACCGTTTCCACTGCTCCTGTTAAATGACCATAACTGCCATTTCCTCTCTTTGATTACTGTGCATACCTACAACCTTCAGACGGTCAAACAAAGCCAGAGACAATTACAAGCCAAACCTCAACCCACCAACCCACTTCTGCTCCCCTGGAGGACGATTAGGTAGCGCAGGTGATGAGCGCAAGAAAGTCTTTGGATCCCAAGAGTGAAAGCTTCCAAAGGTAACACTCTGGCTGCTTACAGAAGAAAAAGTTGCTTCTTTCCTGGAGCAAAAGATTTCTGCAGCCCCGATGAAATGGTTATTAACACTGTTCTCCCACCGCATTATGGGTAATGGCTAAAAAAGCAAATTCAGCTTTTCCAGGGGAACAGAGACACGTTTTCCATCAGAGACACCTTTTCCAAAACATGAAATGTCCTGTGGCAGCTAGGAGAGCCATACACCATGATGAAGACGATTACAGCAGAGCACATGACTAAGAACATTTTGCCAAGGCTTCAGAAAGACCTGCGGAAACCTGCTCACGGTCTGGTGTTCAACACAGAACACCGGCCGCTTTAACAAGCACACTCCTGCATTCACCCTGCATTGTGGCTGGTCCGTTTCCTGAAGGCAAAGAAAGTGATTCTTGACCTCGCTTACGATAATGTAACTCAGAAATGCTGCCAGCCGAGTGTACAGCGTAACACGAGGGTGAAGCTGATGGAGCCAAAATGAGATTCATGGCCGAAGACTCTGGCAGCACAAGAAGTGCTTAAACTGGTCCAACAACAACAGCGTCCCTCACCATGCTTTCCTCTTTAACCAGACAGGTTAATAAAAGCCCATCAGTCCAACCTACTTTCACCAGCTCTTAGTCAACATCTCCTGTCTCCTGTATCTTCTCCTTTACCTCCAGAAGCTGAAAACTTTCATGTAAGTATTTTGGTGGCAAAGCAACACCTCAGTTTTATGAGAATTTTTAAGAAAAAAATGCAACTAGGAATTGGATTAGCGATTATCTGAGAAACAAGAAATGGATCTTCAGTTAATTCTGAGTGCCATTAACACACTCTGAAAAAAAAAGTCTCCACTTCTAAATTTTGGTTCTTTGCTAATTTAAAAGACAAAAGAGATCCTCCCAGATGCTCTTCCATTTCAGTAAACGGCATTAAAACAGCAGACACGCCACACACTTGTTCAAGGTTCTAGTCGTGTTCATGTCCACAAAAATATGGAGATTGCTGTTTCTTCCAAGTTAAGCCTCTGGACCTGCAGGACACTTCCCATATTTTGCTGAGACATTGATTGTGGCTCCCCGCCTTCCTCTCCTGTTCACCAGGAAGCAACCACTGATAAACAGCATGGTGGCCAGGCTTGAAGCTGGATGCAACATCACCCTTAGCTACCAGGTTCTTGGTGGAGCTGAGAGCATCGCAGGCCAAATGCAACATGGTCTCTCCTGCACTACCCCAGCTGTCCCTAGCAGCCTGAATGCCAGGAGAGCCCTGCCAGGCAGCTGGGTCCGTGCCGCCTCTGGTACTGCCCACGTCCCAGCTCTTGGCACCTCACCGAAGGACTGAAAAGAAGTGAAATCTGATTCAGATCAGATGAAAGCTTCTAGGCCGTGGAACTCATTATCTGGTACTCTGAACGTCATCTTGTATCACTATACTTTAAAACGCAAACTTTCTTTTTTTGAGAGTCCGGGAGTTTTGCTAAAGGCCACTTCGCTCAGCCCTTCCAGACACAGCGCTTGTTGGCCCTCACTGAACAGGACAGCAAACAAATACGCCTTCTCAGAAAATCATCACTATACGTCTGATGGTACTTACAACATTTCTCTGACCGTGTTTCCCCTGTGACTGTATGGAGGACACCCGACCTTCTGTGGACCTATCAGCTAACCAAGTCCTTTACAAAACAAGCTGAAATGCGGGCAGTACCAAGGGGAGCATTCAGAAGACCTTCTCTAATAATTTTACTTTCTCATTCAAACATATTATTTGTTCTACTTTTCCTCAACACAAAACTTCCGGACGTTTAAAAGGTATGACTTGGGTCCAGATGAGGTGCACTGTCGGTGTTTCACGGTGGGAGAGAAAGCAGGCAGCCAGCTAGCAGAGATTTCAGCAAGCACAAGCATTTTCTGACGCCCCAGCAGCTGGAGTTGGGCTCTGTGCAGTGGGAGGGGTGAGCAGCAGGTATCTCTGCGTCACCGACCCCGAGCAGCTCCCATAGCTGTCCTGAGCCCAGGGCAGGTGCCCAGCCGATGCAAACCTGCACGTGCAGAGCTGCTTTGCTGTGTGCGGCGCTGCTGTTTCTGAAGGGAAAGGCCTAAATGATGAAGGGGACTGAGAGGGATGTGCTGAGACTCCAGCTAGAGACTCGGTGGGGTCCCCACTTTGAGAAAGCTACCCAGAGCTGATGAGAGCACCGAGTGTCTGAAGGGTTGAGAAACATGCTTGGGAAAAAATGCCAAAGGGAAGCACTGAGGAACTAGATTTGTTTAGTCTGGAAAAGTATGAGTGAAACTTGATAAAGGTGGTTTAATACAGAAATGTTTTTAATAGAGAGGGCAGGGATCGATTATTCTGCGTGTTCTGCTCAATGGTGGGGGAGTGTTGTGAAGGAATCCACTTAATTGGATATGAATGCTTTTTTCCCCCTAATTTTTTGCACAGGGAAGCACTAGAACAGGCATACAAATATTGTGGAATCTGTTCTCAGAGGTCTGAAAGACCTCCAAGAGCAGACAGGCATCTGTGGAAGATCTAAGTGATCTCTGTTCAGTGCAAGAGGCTCTTGAGCCTCCTTCCAGTCCTTTGTACCAATGATTTTGCAAAACGCTGGACTCGGTAAAACACATGGCCCCAAGAACAGATGGGGACGGGAGTTTGTATGCTGAGTGCTCACTGAAGGAAACCTGGGGCTCTGAGCAAAGGAAGACACTTCTCTCAATCGCTGTCTCCTACCAAAAAGAAATACCTTGCAGAACCCTGAGCTTCGGATCAGAAAAAAGGATTGCACTGACTTTGGTTAGACAGACTTTGGAAGGAACAGAGCAGGTCCGTAGTCTGGAGGTAATTCCTTATCCTTACACAGTGCCTTTCACCTAAGAACCTTGAAATACTAAAGCATCACTGGATGATCAGCTCTTCACGAGCTAGGTGGCAATCTCGCAGTGTTTTACAGAGCAGTGAGCAGGGAGGTTGAGTCCTGTTTTGTGGAAGACTTGATCATCATCTGTGACTGAAATCAGAGAAGTCTCACTGAGATAAATGAAAGCTAGAGATGCTCAGATTCCTCAGATCAGCCCATTTGGAGCTTCCAATTAGTGAGTAAGGAACAGAAACCTAGAAATACAGACTTTCATTTTACAGCAACTCTTGCAGTGGCTGTGAGTCATCTTAAAGCAAACTGTTCCTCACTACAGCAATAACGTGGACCAGAAAGGTACCACGCTCCTCCGGCTGAAGAGCCTTCATGCAAACTTCCGTCATTGAAGACAACTGCTTTCCTGGCAAGCCTCAGACATGCAGCCATGATACTGAAACTTGATGAGTTATTTTAATAGTCACTTGAATAAAACAAATAACGTGCAGCATATGTTATGTCTCAGGTTAAGAAAACGTTCCACAACAAACTAGCTTAAAACAATTACAAATGTTTCAGTCGATAGACAAAAGATCAAACCATAACTTTTCTGGAGCTGTCTCCGGTTCCAACCGCTTCTGTCTTAATGATACGTGTGTTTTCTGCTAGCAGGGGAAGTCGTTACCGAGCCAGGTAGCATTGGTATGTCTACCACGGGTGACTGTCCCGAGCCCTTTGAGGCAAACACTTGCAAGGAGTCGTGAGGAGGACTGTAACCAGACCAGTTACTAGAAAAAGGGAGACTAGGGAGATATATGCAAGTCATGCTGGTAGGTGCAAACTCAGGGAAAGGCAAGTTATGTGCTCAGGTAGCGCATGTTTTCCAAGGGCAAAAGTAACGGAAGGCAAAACAGAGGCTATGAAATGTGCCTCTCTGCTTCCAAGGCTGATCTGCTTCTTGTGGCCAGAACCCCAAGAACCAGCCCGTGGTATCTCCGCTGATGTCTGCACAGCTGCCCTCAGAGCAGGAACACACCAGTGCAGGGCAGAGCCTGGGCTCCGCTTGCCCCACCACAGGGAGACATCTGGAGCCACTTTGGGTGACTCTGATGTCCCCCCATCTCCCTGCTTTGGGCAGGGGAATCATTCAGGTTGGAAAAGATTATTAAGATACTGAGTCAAACTGAGAAATGCAGACGCAAGCAATGGAGGAGGAGACAGAGCGTCTTGATGGTGCTTTGATTTTGGGATGTCTGGGTTAGGCATACGTTTCAAACCAGCAAGGGAAAGGCTCCCAGCACCGCCACAGCACATGCCGTCTCCTGACGCTTTTTGGTGTTACGCA
This sequence comes from Buceros rhinoceros silvestris, assembly GCF_000710305.1. NCBI lineage: Eukaryota > Metazoa > Chordata > Aves > Bucerotiformes > Bucerotidae > Buceros > Buceros rhinoceros. Next base: position 27,664 of record NW_010389239.1, read on the forward strand.
CAAAAATGTTAGAACATTCTTTCTTCTTGCCCTGCGTCTGTCTGCTTGGTTTTAGCCGTATATGTAGTAAACAGCCAATTCCACATCAGGAGCAGCTGCAACACTTTAAGTCATCAACTTCTGCATTTTCTTTTTGTTTTTTTTTTTTTTCCTACCACAAAGTCATCTGGGTCTGTATGAGGCAAACCAGTAAAGCACAAGACTTCATAATTCCAGGACATTTGCTTTGAGATGACAGATGTAGGAATTGGCAGTGAGGTGGACAGGGAGCATGGAGAGCAGCTGTGGTGCTAGTAGCAATTTATTTATTTATCGCATGCAGACATTACACCTGAAAATGGGGGCCCCTAATGCCAGGAGCTACAGCCACGTCATGAGAGCTAAAGGTTCCATAGCAAACCAACCCCACTAGCCCTGGAAGTGGTAACAGGAGCCAAAGGCATGAGATACCTTGCCCAGGAGTGGGCCAAGGACAGAGAAGAAAATCTGAACCCAGTCCTGTTCTCTGGTCAGATGGTATTTTCAGCATTGAGGGCAGGATCTCTTGCTGGTAGCTAAACAAGGCGAATCAGCAGTGCCTATCAGCTGCAGGGTCTGTTCTGTAGCTGCAAGCTGATCCAGAGTCATGAGGGGAAAAAAAATATGAATTTCCTTCATATTCTACTAAACCATCAAAACACATGTTGACACTCAGAAAAGTACAGTCACTGAAGACAACAGAGCCCTCAGCAAACAGCTGAACGTGTTCTTCTGCCTGGAGGGGTGATCCTAATCCATCACAAAAGGCAGCGCCAACCACCTCCGCTCACGAGCTCATTTACTGCAGTAGCTCTGATGCAGCTTCAGACCAACTCGCTTGCTCTGGGCTCACTAGGTGAGCCCACTGGAATGACAAGGGCAAGTTTCTTCTCTGAGTTTCCAGCATCCTCCCTCTTTGGTCCTGGGGTACACGTCGTAGTCTTGAACTCTGTCCTTCCTTGGAGACACTTAGCAGCCACCGAGGTTTCCTTCCTGACGAGTGCAGAAGCATTTCTCACGGCTTTCCTGCCAATCAGCGACAGGGTCTGGTATACATTGCTTTCCCTGTTCTCATTAGATCTTTTCGAAGCTGCTCCCTTCTAGAAACCACATTTCCGTTCCTGATAGTGGCAACAAGCAACTGTCGTGCAAATGGAGTGAGTCAAAACGTTTCCTACATAAAGGTCTTCAATCCAGACTGTGGTTTCCTTGGAACGTTACATTATTTGATTCAGAGAAATTCGTGGCTGTAACCACAACACAAGTTTTGGAGCAACAAAGGAAGAGGAAAGATTGCCGAGATGAAGGAGAGATTTCTTCCTGGCTCCTATAGGTGACCAAAAGAAATTTTAAACACTCAAAGCCCCATTGAAAGTGATTTTGAAATAAATCGTCCCATGAGAGAAAATTCAGTTGTTTCCTCAGCTTCTTTTGCAAGTCCAGTGAATCAGCTGCAGACTTTATACTCTTCAGTTAAAGAGAAACACTCACCACAATCCCAACCAGCTACAGTGTTTTTGGTACCGCTTAGTTTAAGAACCTAATGGGTCACTGCAGGAGATAAGCTCCTGACGTCAATGAGCGAGAAACTGGGCCTCACAGGAAGTGCCTGGAAAGGTATTTTTCAGTGTCTTTAAACACTAGTCCTTCCCCATCCATACTTTGTTAATAATTCCTTGGAAACCTGCTTATAGAGGTTGCTTCTCCAAAGGAAGAGGTTCTCCTCCTTTCTGCAGAGACACAGGTTTATTGGTGTAGGGGTGCTCACAAACCAGCCAGCTGAAATGGTTTTGTATAAACTTGCTTTAAGGCAGGGGAAGGGGCAGGATGTTTTACTTGCTGTTGTCTTTTTTCCACTTGAAAAGCAGTTTGCACACAGATTAAAGGATGAAAACGCAGATGAAATAACCAGTACCTGCCAGCAGGACGAGGAGGGTGGCTTAAGAAACAGGGAAGAAGGGATGGCCCACGCTAAGCAGGATTTCCAAAAGCCTTCCAAAAGCCTTCCAAAAGCCAGGCTGCTCGCAGTCCCTGGGAGCGACACCCACCCTCCTCTATCGGTAAGCCAGCTGAGCCGCTGCTGTAGAGCGTTATACCAGCAGCCAGGTGTTTGATAAAGCGTTTCAGGAGAAGGACCATATTCTCACCATTAGCAGCAACAAGATGACAGGACAATTTTGAAAGCTTCTGCTCACAGAGAGGTTTTTTTTCTTGTCATGTGTGTTTAACAGGTTTGGATAGTGCCCAGCGTCCAGCCTCTTATCAGAACCTTTCTACCTTTTAACGTTGTCCTGCACTGATGGATAGCCTAAACATTAGCAAGCAACCTTATGTTGCAATAGTCATAGCTTGGCTTCCTCTGGTAAACCAAACATCACTCATTCCATTTAAAAAAATCCCTAAATCTATAAACACCCATTTACAACCTCAACATTATTGAATGGCTTTCTTGCAGGAAAACAAACAGATCCCTGCTTGAATTCACTCCTCTGAGACATCAGCCTGTAAACACGAGCAAGCCCTCCCTTGCAGGCGATCCTCACGCCGAAGCCCGCAGGCTGTTTGCTTGGCGTGAAGGCAGCTCACGCGTGAGGACCACCTGACCGCGGTTGCGCTCCAGCCAGTGGCCGCAGTGCCGGCCGCGG
>NW_010389239.1:30383-47852 GCF_000710305.1 Buceros rhinoceros silvestris
AGGGCCCCCCGGCCCGCGTTGGCGCCCCAGCCAGTGGCCGCAGTGCCGGCCGCTGCAGCGGGCGGTTCGCAGAATTTGCCGTCATCTTTCCCATCAGCAGGTCAAAACCCGGAGGAAATGCTTGAGTGAAGAAATGGAAATCCAAAGGAGAGTTTGGGAAGGCTTTAAAAAGATTGGGAGGTGAAGTTAAAAACCACCGGTCAGGAACCAGCAGCCCTCTCACAAGAAGACTGGAAACCCCCCGAAAGGCAAACAGCACCGCTACCTCGTGCTGCAGGATCAGGGCATTCCCTCGCCTCCTGGGCGACACGGCCCGTTAACCATCACTCGGCAGGAGCCGTCTGCGAAGAGCAGAGAGGGACGGTGTTTGTTGTAGGAGACGACGCACCGTTTGCAATGGCATATTCTGCTCTTCCTGGGTTTTGCTTGTTGGACAAACAGCATCTGTGCCAGCATCATGATCCTGCCATAGGCTTGATTTTTGACTCAGGTCAGAGCCTGGCTTGATCAGAAAACAATAAATTGACGTAGCAGCTGAGGCTGGGCACGCAGGTTGAGTGACTTCTGTAAGTGTAGCTGCATTACTGGGCAGAAGATGTTACACATGAGTCACCTCAAGTGCCACATATCCACAGCTTGAATACACTCATTATTTTTAAATCTACACGCAATCAAATACCTTATTTTTACAAAATCTTATTTTCTTATTTTTTTACACTTATCTAGTGAAATTTTAATGAGTTTAAATATAATTGCTTTGTGAAATTTAAAACTTTCCTTACGGTAATGCTGTGATTCCTGGTTCCACGTTAAAATAACTCACTCTAACGTTACTAGCTGAGTGATTCTACCCGTTGCATCATCCCAGCCAAAGGTGCCAGCCTCAGCATCTCATCGGAATCTGCCTGGCCTATTCTTGGGAGGCTGCTCTGCTGCTGGAGTCTCCAGATGTTTTTCCCGAACCCTGATTTCCTGTTACGAGGGAATCAGATGAGAAATACGGTGTGTTTAACTTCTGCTTTCATCAGATGCCGCTTCATCCTCTTCTGTGTTGGGATCGAGCTTACAGTTGCCTGTTGCTGCTTCTGAATTCGCGCAAGGAGTCCTGAGCTCAGAGAGCCGTTGTTGACCCGTTATGCTTTTAGCTTCAGAAATTCAAAGCTGGACCAACCAGGGAAGCTGCTGCAAGTCACAGTGGGTGGGTAGAAGGGCTGTGGGGGGCAGCTGTCGAAGGGCTCCCGCAGCACTGAGGAACTGCGCACAGAAACCTGTGGGGAAATGCCATGCCCTGTAACTGAACGCATTCTGCACTACACCTCGCGTGGAGCTGACCTCACTGCACTTCAACCAGCTACAGCTCGAAACACCCCGAGTCTCCCCGGGCTCCCTGCAGCCCGCGGGCAGACAGAAGCACTGCAGCTCTCCTCCCAGTGTAGGACAGCCAAGCTGCAATTTATGTGCTGGGCCGGTGAGAGGCTGGGCTCACCAGGGCTGTGTTTTCATGTCACTCTGTGCAAACGCACAGAAAGCCATCTCCTGCAGGGCTCTGGAGGTTTTACAAGCCTGCGTGTCAGACAGCTGGAAAATGCTGATCCCTTTTTTCCCATATCGGCAAAATTTTTAGGCAGAAGAGGCTGCCTCTGGGCAATCTGAATGAACTTAAAGGCTTAGAATTAACTTCCCAGGCTGTCAGAGAAACCATACGAACTGAGGGTATGCAGAGGAGATAGGGAGAAGATGACTCCCAGACAATGAGAGGAGCATATTCGTTAGTCAAGAGCAGACGAGTTCATCCTTCCTGTTCCCAAATAATCCTGAGCAGCCGCTCTGTGTTTGCACAGTGCCCTCAGCCCTCTGGGATGCCATGGCTAGTCTCCAAGAGGAGTCAGAGCAGCCTGGGGGGCCTGCCCTGCCTCAGCAGACAGATGTGAGCCAGGTTTACATGTGTGGTTGACATCAATTCGCTGAAGCAAGTTTCCATTTTCTGCAGGGTCAAGTCAGAGTAATCCCAGCAAACACAGGGAAGCTAGAAGGCTTCAGCCCACTGAGCAAGTCATCCCAATGATTTTCCTGACCACAAATTACAAATAGTTAAGAAGCATGCAAACTTGGGAGTGTAACCTCTCCAAAACAAGGAAGGAAAAGCAAAGCTTCAACTAACAGCATTGCTTAGCATAAAACCAGCCTGGTTAACGACTCCAACCCAGACCTTCCACCAGTCTGAGCAAATGCACTGCCAGTGCAGCCCTCCTCAAGCCGAGCAGACAGGACACAGGACTGCCCAAGGAGCAGCATCACCAGACAGAGCAGACTCCGTGTTGTTTCCGTAGGCTCTCCTGCAGTCTGGCACCATTGCAAGAGACAGAAATCCTCAGTTAAGTGTTTAGTTAACTAACATTTGTATTATAAACAGCGAGTAAAGGATGAGGAAATAGGACTTGAGCAAACCGTGAGAAAATGCCTTTTAGTCTGAGACCACAGCAAAGGGACTCCTAATCAAGGCAACACTGATTTTTCAGATTCCTCTGCCACGCTATAGTACAGCCTGGCCCCAGTGACAGAAGAATGCTTATTAAAATAAATTCTGAATAGAAAGCATTAATGTGAGCAACAAGGTTGCCGTTCTGCTGCTCAGACATTTTCCCATAACTGAACTTTGGAAACATGAGCTTATGCAGAAAGTACACTGAGAAGGTCCTTTCCTAGACTAAGACATAGTGATCAGCAGAGATATTGATCGTGCTGTCTCTGGAACAACAACAAGAATTATGTATTGATTTCTCTGGAGACTGGACTGTGTATCGATTACGCTAGTTGCAGAGCAGAGGCCTAAGTAATGCTATCATCTCTGGCTGAGATGGTGCCTGTGGAATAGCGAAGTCAATAGAAAGGGGAGATGAGAAATCCATTGAGTCAAAGGGTAAAGTCCCAGGGCAATTAATTGAATGGCAAAACTCTCCTCGGCTCACGTAAGGCCATGATTTCTACTGAAGTACTTAGCATCCTGACAAGTCTCCTAATAGAAACCCAAAGGACACAGTGAATAACGCTTTGAGCAAGTAAATAATTCTAGCCCGTCCCGCATCCATGTAGCGCCCAGTGTTCAGACAGGCACTCCATTCATTGCTCACTTCAGCTGGGTCATTAATGCAATGCATGGCGTTTAGGAAAAAAAGGAAACTAGCTGTGGAGATAACTCTGGGACCAAGCCTAAGGGACCATCCACCGCAGCCAGTGACAAGCGATACTCTCTTGGCCTTTTATCAGCAAGATAATAAGCTTACAGGGGGCCGAGATGACTTGCTAGGTCTAAGTGATAAAAGCTCAATTTGTACGAGAAAGGGAACGATGCAGAAAGCGGTCCCTGAGGGCTCACCTTTCAACGTCTGTCTCGTATGAAAGTCTGCAGATTGCTTTACAGAAGCTTAGTGTTTCTTTCTTCCAGAGATTCCTTTAGTGGCATTCAGCTTTTCTTTTAGCCATTCCAAAACCTAATTGTAACATGTTCTCTAGAAGGAATTTAGTAAAACTAAACGGCTAGAGGAAGAGGTCTCAGCACTTGAATCCAGTTCTTGGTCCGGTATGACCTGCCCTTCCAGGATTCAGCCAGACGCATTAAGAAGCGATATACAAAACATCCCTTATGGGAGATGGAAGGCTGTAGCCATCAGCAAAGACAACTCACTCAGCAGCACAAGTGCTGAAGTCTGCAATTATTTTGGTGGTGAAAATAGGAAGGGGAAAGAAATCTCAAGGAGAGAGCAACCGAAGGCAAAGATCCTCGGCATCAAGATTAAAACAACGGCGTGCAAAAAGAAAACTACTCTTTGTCAATGCGCAGAGCTGAGAGAGGGAGTTGGTGAGCAGGAGCCTGGACCCAGCAGCACAGCTTTGTCCAGCAGAAGGGCTCGTGTATCATTTTAATTTCATTTCACCCCTATTACATACATGTTTTCCTCCCCATTAAGAACAGATTTGAGAGAAAAGCATGTGTTAGCCAATAGAAAAGTGGAAGACCAGGTGCTGCTATCAGCCAGTTTCCCTTCCATGGGACTTTTCCCTCCCTTCCTTATCCTATAATTGTTCATAAAAACAAAGACATATTTTCATTTAGCAAGTGCCCACTGCTAGCCTTAGACTGGAGTAAGGAGGTCACTGCTGCACCCAGCTCACCTCCCGCAGCAAAGAAAGAAGTGGCAAACACAGCCTTTATTCCGCGCACTTCCCGGAGGAAGGGAGACCCAACAGGAACTCAGATAAGAAAACTAGTGCTGTTTGCTGTTCTTCATATTCTGTGCAGGATGTTAATGGGGATAACAATACACATTAGACATCCTCTTCAATAACATTTTAGTACCCAGCCGCGTTCACATATAAACTATAATGGCATATGGAGCCTGTCTGAAGAGCCATTTCAAATCAATTTAGTTTTATATAGCGTCTCTCAAAGAATCTCAAGGTGATTTACAGTGAAAAAGAAAATAATGTGCCAGTGATTTAGTAGGGCAAGGCATAGCAGCTGCCAGGCAGGAAGGCAAAAATGCTGCATGGAGTGGCAAAACTTTGATTTAAAAGCAGTACAATGGTAAATATATCTCTTTGCTCTTCCAGTACAAGCGGCAGCCAGGTGATGGAGCCAGGCTGGGCTCAGTTCAGCTCAACTGCTCCACAAAGCACTGAGGGCTTTTTCATTTACAGACAGAACTGGAACCTAAACCCGAAACATTCCCACTCGACTGTTGAGATTAGGAAAAGCCAGGGAAGAAATATTTGTGACCAATTCATTTTAGCAGTTTTACCATCATATTTCACAACCTCAGAAATTTTAGACTTCCTGTGGGTTGGACTTTTGCCCTATGGGCTTATTAAGCCAAGAAAGCAGCTTTAAGTGCCCTTTTCATGGAAACTGTTAAAGCCTGTCTTGAAGAAGCAAGACTTCAGTCAAGAAACCTTGACCTTGCCAGTGTGGCAACCATTACACTCCTCCTGTTAAGCAAGGGCAGCCTGCTGGAGGAGTTCCCTTCAGGTCACACTACTGAGGTGGCACACGTCTCCTCAGCTCTCCTCCTCTTAATGGACAAGACACTTTCACCTGTGCTTGTCCCCACATAGGCTGTGAGGGGTAGCCAGCTCACAGCTGGACCTCCTTGGAGAAGAAGGTTCACAATTCTTCAGAGTGTGTTTCAAGGACGGGCAGTGTTTTCAGCTACAGCAGCCCTTCTCCCGTTACCAAAACCCCGCCAGACACAAACCCAACACCCCTGAGGTGGCTATTCCTACGTGCCACTTCTTCGAGAAGCCTAAACCACCCATTTCCCCTCCCAGGGACACACTCAGAAGCCAGAGGTTTTCACTGCTGTTCCTGTAGGCTGGGGAGATGGTGGCAGCCCAAGCTGCTCCCGCTGTCCCCACCGTCAGCCACCACAGCGAAAGGCTGCTGGAGCCCAGGGACACGCGGCGGCTGCTCAGGGAGTCAAAGCTACGGAGAGCCCGAGTCGCGATGACTTGAAGCAGCGCCTCCCCGCTCGGCCACCCTGGCAGGTGCGGAGGTGGGCGAGTGGCCCCGGGTGACGCCGGAGTTCTCGCACAGCTCTGCAGGCGGGAGGGAGTTCACTGCTGCCACACGTCTGAGGCTGCTCACTGCAGCCGCGTGGCTGCACGGGTCGCGGGAGGCTGAAAGAGCTGCTGTGATGTGACGTCTGCTCACCTGGGAACGCGTTTCCTTTTCCCTCCTGCCGTACCAAGAGTGTGTGTTGTCCTACCTGCAGGGCATGTTCCTGTGAACCTCAGAGTGACAATTTATCTACACGCTGTACCCTAAATGTCTGAACGTCTAAAAAATCATTTATGAATATTAAAAAGCATGGAGTCTCCTTTTTGTTTTCATTTTGCTTCTGATCGTGCACTCTGGGAAAAACACTCCTCACTTTCTAAGGCTGAATTACCTGTCCAAGAACTAAACCTGTAGGTCCCTGCTATCAGTCAGGCTGTATGTCACACCGTTTTTGTGCCGAGACAATCAGGTTCTTTGAAGCGCAGACACACACTACTCAACAGAAGCGCTCCTCCGAAAGCGGAAGGCTCTGGAATCAGCAGCAATTTGTATCTTACAAGGAACTCAACTCCTAACACGATGGAGAAATGCGGCTGCTAATGACGAGAACGTGTCTTTGCTGGCCAGGAGGAGACCTGTCCCGTGAGGACATTAGGACACAGATTCAGGTGTTCTGACTGCCAGCATCCAATCTGGCTTTCAGTCATTGACTTCTAACGGCTTCAAATGTGTCCTTTGGAGATTCTTATTTCTCTTTCTTGACAAGAAAGGACAGGAGGCCATCTGAACTCCTACCCGAGAACTTTAGTCAGGTATCTAAAAAGAAATGCAATTAGTCCAGGCCTTGCTCTAGTTTTTAACATATTTGTAGTGTGGGAGACCTGTTTGAAAATCTAGTATTCAACCCATTGCTATGACACAGTCAACCTCGCCTCTAGGAAGTATTTTCTGCTACACAGGGCTTAAACATCCCTCGGGGAAGAAGCAGAGGTTTCCCATCAAGAAAAAATGGTTCCTGGAGACCAGCGCAGATGTTAAAGCCCACATCAGGGAGGCAGTTTGAGATTACAAGTCAAGGAGCGTATCTTGGTGTTTCCTTCTGCCCAAACACACTGAGGTCACTTGCAAGTACCAGAAAAGTTTCAGAACAGACTGTAAATATCCTGTGCCTGCTTTAGGCACGGAGAAACCAGGTACGCAAGTCAAATAGGAAATGCAGAGCATGGCAGAGAAACTCCACCTCTGGAGTCCCAGGAATTCCCCTTGCTGCCACCATTTCTTCTTGAAGAAGCAGCAGCTGCTCTCAGATTGCTCTTTGCTGCATGTTTCCTTGCCTCACTAAACTAGTCCATGCGCTTCTGCTGCTCTGCGGCTGACAGGAGTGCCATGGGACAGCAGTGACGGGACCTGGCATCTGGAAACCTGCACAAGACTGGCTACAACAAAGCAGCGCTACCCTTCTCTCATCTACCAGCTCTGCCAGCAGCAAAATGCCTCCCTCCGTTTCCACATGGGAACTGGAATGGTGGGAAACACCTTCAGTATTTGTCCCTTGTTCCTCTGTTGACAGAAATTTCAAGACAAGCGGTCATTTCGGAGGATTTAAAAAGCAGTGTCCCCAGTGAGTGGGCAGCAGGGACTCACACAGGTGGTGTTCAGTGGCTACAGGAGGAACCAGCCAGGCTCAGCCAATGAAACCACGTCCCCAAATGCAGTCTGAGATAACTGAAAGTATGCACTGAAATTTACTGTAGGAAAATGACTGACTGGGAAAAAAAGTGCTCTGCTCTGCCCCTACACCTCCAAAACACAGCTGAGCGTGTAAACGCTCCAGAAAGACATCTGCCAAAAGTGCAGTTCGTTGTCCTGAAGGTCAAACGTATTTCCCTTGTAAAACAGTTGAAGTGGCAATTGCACGTCTTGAGAAAGTGACCTAGGAAAAACCCTACAGGTGTTCCTGTGTTTGAAGCTGGATGTTTATCGCTTACTGGCAGTGATTTTAGTTGCAGAGGCTAAACACGTTCAGCAAACAATCGCAACCCCCCAAAAAGGGTTAGTCCCTGTGCAGCCTGTCCGCAGTCCCCGCGGCAGATCTGTTGCTCTGTCTGGAGTGCCAGCCTGTGGACACAGCTGCTGCCACGAGCTCCTCCCCTTCTGACCGCCCCACGATGCAGCACCCAGGAACCCAGAGCACTGGAAGCACCAGCGGTGACAGCACTTCTCAGCTCCCAAGCGTGCTCAATGTCAGTCTTGCACGTCCCTGGGACAAATGGTGGTGGGAAAGGAGTGGCAATTTTTCTACCAAAACACAGTGGCTGTTACCAAAGGCCATTTGTGCTGATGCCTTCTACACAACAGCACAGGAAATGCCGCCACCTCTTCTGAGGATAGGAAATAATCGTGGCATCTGTTGATAACAGCTGAAGTCTCTTGCATGGCACCACAGATGTAGAGCTCTGGGCACCGAGAAGAGACCAGAGAAGCCCCCTGCTCATCCACAGATGAATCATGCCCCTGGCAACCTCGAGTTCATTCTTAGAAGTCAGTTTCTGGACTGGATTATATTTTTTTTCCTCTCTGTTTGTATCAGACTTGCAGGTTTATTCACTCCAGATTGCCACCATAAATTTTAGGAGTCTGGCTTACAAAGCCTGTAACAACCTCCTTTAGCAAAGGTGTGCAGCATTCCTTCAGTAATGCTCCTCTGGCTGCCCCTTACCTCTGGGGTGAGGTATTTCATCATGACTTCCTTCCCCTTCTCTCCCAGCTTTTCATCCGGAGCAATTTCATATTCTGCCTGGAAGAGATATAAAAAAAAGGTCAATATTTGCACTCATATTTCACCATTATAACTTCATTTTGGATGTGGCCTTAACAGAACACTCTGTCAGAGAAAACAAGGATAAATACCATTTTCTGATGGAAGTAAAACTCGTAGAGTCAATCCTACTGACAACCCTTCACTATATTTTGACCAAACCATGGTGGTGTATTTTCTGAGATGGTATCTCTTAATTAACACCGACACAATTTAATTCTTTTCTATTTTATAGCTGTGCTAAGCCACCTTGCAGAAGGCATTCAGTGACAAGAGACAGCAGCTTTGTTTGGTTTTGCTGAAAGGGAAGGTGGACACAGAAGGTAAAATTATTTCTCTGAGTAGAAGAGAAAGTGAACGTTTGTTACTTCCTGCCACAGAGGTATTCCAAGCAACAGGCGAACTCCTTCACTAGAACGTCTTTTTGGTCAAATGTGTCCTTCCTATTTATCGACATCTTCCTCTCGGTCTAACAACACTCCCGCAAGGCAGAGAGGCTCGCCCATCACCTTCAGTGACCCGTGACTCGGTCCCTCCGGAGGGCAGATCTAAGAGCTGATTTCTTAGGCAGATTTCGTAGCACCAATATAAAACAAGAGAGACCATTCAGAGGAACAGGCTACAGGCGAAACTCTCTTTGCCTCCCTTGGTGCCTGAGAAAGATAGCACCACATCCAACCGCCCCCCCCAAAAAAAAGTTTACCTACGCTGTAAAATCCTGACTAGTCTACATACTGTAGCATTACTGACTTTTGAGGAGTTGCAGGACAACGTTTCCATAAGAAACAGAAGAAACGTTACTTGTGCACCCCGAAGGCATTAATCCCTTCAGCTACGTTGTGGATCCCCGGCAGGCATTCGAAGGAAACACGTGCTGCATGGGACCCCCGTGGCTAAACGACAACGGCAAGTCCTCAGAGACATTCTCACTCTGCACTGTCCAGGGTACAAAGCCTTAGGAACAAAATACATCCCCCCCAAAAAAGATGAAAGAAGACAGCCTCATTTTCCCGACTTTGCATTAAAAAGAAAGGGTCCCAGAAAATGCTGCCAAACCAGTGAAGTATCCTGGTCCAGTACAAGCTGTCTGCAACCATAAATGAGGAGGAAGTTAAAAAAAAAAAAAAAAGGGGGTAAATCAGACTGAACTGGCAAAGACTTGGCAGGACAAATTTCCAAACTGTTGCCCACTGGAAGACAGCACGTACTGCTCCAAGCTTGGCGGAGTAACTCCAAAGGCAGGCTATAATGGGTACCCGAGCTGAGCAGACCTCGCAGCGACACGGAAGCCACCAGGCAGTAATGATGCTCTTACCCACCTATATCTGGCCAGTGCAGATTTAGCTATTGCAGCTCAAGTCTGAAGCTACACATTCATACACAAACACAGCAGGTAGCTTGAACAATCCAGAATTATGATCTGATTTGGTTTGGGAAATGACAAAGACTGCAAATAGCACAGAAACCTGTATTGTTGATGAAGAATATTTGACAGCTCAAACCCACAGGTGCGGGACTTCTCTTTTAGTGACCGGTTTGGGGAGGAACTGATTACACCCTCATAAAACTTAAAACAAGGGATTTAAAAAAATCTTTCATCCAATTTCCTGTCCTTTCAGATGGTGTCTGAGCATGGTCATTTCAGCTCTTAATGCACAGACGCTCTTGAATGTTTACAGCATCTCGACAGCATTTTTCTCCATGGTTCCTTGCTAGGGCACAAAGCAATGGCAAGAATAACAGAAGAAACAACTTTTTTAATGGTGAAGGTTGCATCTTATTTGGACCTTACAGTTTACGGTTAGGTTCGCAGACAAACAAAGTGGTCCTCATATAAAAGAAAGCAGAAATAATGTATTTTAATAAACGAAAATAACTGTACTTAAATGGAGCCGTCTGAGCAGATGGCTCTTCAAAGAAAAGAGAACTCCTTGGCATTGCCTCAGCATGGAAGCGTCTAGGAGATCCGACTGCTCCGTTCAGTGCTATTTACCATTCATCCAATAATGACCATCTCTCTCGCCTTCATTTTCTTTTAGAGTCCAGATCTTGGTAATATATTGGCTCCCTAGTAAATAAAACCTGATTCAGAGTCATCGTCTGCTATTTGAAGTGCACCGTGGAGACGTGAAAAAATTTGCTGTCCTGTTTGCCACAGATACACTATAACATTGACATCCCATCTGAACTGTACAACAGGAAGAAAATCAGGACAAACCAGAAGTCGACAGAAGTTTAGCAGCAGTTGGATCAGTGTTTTGAAATGCAGTTCCTGATGGGATCCAGCTTATGCAGAGCTAAATGCACACACACACACACACATACAGAGTATCTAATTCTGTCTCAAGATAGTTGGGAAGGAATAAAGGGAAAGTTTAATTTTACTTGCATTTGATATCCTCAGGAAATGCAGCACTATGGTGGTGAAGGTAGGAAGTGACAGACAAGTGAGGATGTGGGAAGGAACCATAAGCTCCAACTGTGAACAGTGTTGATTTCCCTGTGGCTCAAATACTAGAGGACTCTTTCATTTTGTTTCTAAGTTCATTATTATTTCTCCTTTCAGTGCCACTTTCGAGCTATTCGGCAACAGATGCTGGTACGTTTTCGGCCATGGGCTGTTACTACAGGAAGAGCTGCCCATGCAGACAGAGTGACTGCTTCCCCATGCTCATTCTGCCGCGTGCCTGGGAAGCGTAACAAGGTCCTCCACTCTCAATCTTGTGCTTAAATTACAAGATACATCCCCTCTTCCACAATGCTCAGAAGCATGGCCACGGTTTGTGAATCCCTAATTGACAGAAATAACACCATTACTTGAAACCCGCGTGGAACAAAGTATTTCCCATTATTCCTTTAATGAATCTGGGCATGTGTTTCAAGGCTCCTGCTCTGAAGTCTAATAGCTTCTCCATGCCCTAGTTAAGTCAGACAGGGCCCTATTCATAGCTTATAAACGAGGGGAGGATTTACGATCACCCTGACTGCATGGGACGAGCTGCAGGGAAAGCTCTTTCTGTGGGCAGTTGCAGATCCTTCAGTCCAAATGGCGAGAGGATGTGGGCTGGCCGCCGCTTGTGGCCCGCTTTTCTTTTGGCTGCTGTTTCAGAGGTAGTAGTTACTTTGGTGGCCCCCGGTTCCCTAGAAGCAACCCTGGCAGAAAGCGGGCACGGGGGGGTGAAGCATCCTTCCCTTCGGAGCAGCCACCCTCGGGATGGGCTGAGTGAGATCAGATGGGAAAATGCACTTCCACTGGGAAAGGGAGCAATGTCCAGCGTGTGTCTGGCTGTAGGACGGGGCCATGGGCTCAGGGATGGCCAAGCAAGAGGTTCAGGGGCTGGAGGGTGCCTGTGACTGATGGGAGAGCATCGCTGGGGCAGTGCACAAGGACCCAGAGGGGGACTGCTCCGTCAACCTTAATTCTGACACAGTTTTATCTAGCGTTTGATTTTCATGGTAATATTCTTTAGGCTCCTGAAACTGTATGGCTTAAAAATATGTGAAAATTGAAAAGTGGATCCAAAAGGATCTCCGCAGATCTGGGAGGACTCTCTCCCACGCCAGGTAGCTGCTGGTTGCCTGTGAGAGGGTGGCACAGCTGCAGGAGTCGGTCCCTCGTACCCACCAGGAGATGGAGATGGGAACAGATGCTCCCACAGAGCGGTTTAGGTGTCTCAGTAGAAATCTGGAGCAGTGGAGTCACCTTCTGAGCATCTGCAGTAGGCATTTCGGCCTCAGTTTTACGCCTCCGCTTTCTCAGCTCCTTCCTTTGTTATGCCCAGCATCTCTCTCTGCTCCAGCTCCTGCTCACTCCTTCCTCAGATTCCAGGCTCTGCCCTGCTACTGCTCCGTGCTCCAGCGACCGCCCTTGCACTTGCCTCTGCTGGAGATTTAAAATCTGTGACTGAAAATTGGAAGGCAAAACCCAAACAGCTGGGATTTATAATGCACATTTCTAAATGAAAAGTGAACTCGAAACCACGTTTTTCTTATTTAAACACAGGGCAGAAGAGAGTCCTTTTGACTGTTTAAAAACACATTTTGAGTTAATGAGTTTGTTGGTATCAACAAACTGGCATTTCTGATGGAAAAAGCCCTGAACAGCTTTAAGACACACATACACAGATGGTTTATATGCCGTGTACAGGACTCGAGCAATCGAAATCTCCCTATCAGCGAGACAGGGTTTTTACAAATGGCATTAAACGGATGCCGCTCCTCCTGCCACCCCAGATAAGGGTAATGTCTAGTGAAGCGTTCAGCTGGAAAGTCCACCTGAGCAGACAGTGCCTCTTACGCCCGGCTCCCGTGCCCAGACAGCGCAAGCAGAAACAGCCGGGAGAGGCAGCGGGGCTGTGTGCCCCCAGAGGACGTATTTCTGTGTAACTGCAATGCAAAGAAATAACGTCATACAGGTCAGAGAGGAAATAATGCCGGGTTATTTTCTGCTTGACCAGAATTAATCACATTTTCTTCCCGTCAATCTAAATCTGGTCTGCATTAACATGTTAAAAACTGTTTCCTAGGAAAGAAAAATAATTCAAAAAATATGAATGTGATTAGATGAAGCAGGAAAGAGAGTCCAGAAGCTAAAGTCTTTGTTATAACAGCACACAAACGTCCCAGGAGGGGAGAGGTAAAGGTCAGGAGCTGGCACCCCAGCAACGTGCTGCGGAGAGGGGACAAAGGCAAGAACTCCCTGCTGAAGGGTCCCCTTCGGTGCTGGAGGCACGGGCTGCGGGGCAGGCTCCCTGCTCACTGATCCACCTTTCAGCACAGCACAGGTATCCCCTAAGGCTTGCTTCCAGCGGCTGCCTTACACCAGCGCTGAAGCTAGGTGACGGTGCTGAAGTGTTTGTAAGCACAGCAGAGCGTGCTTCAGGGCTGGGCTTGAGTTCTGAGCCACAGGCTCTAGGGGAGCTGACTCAACCGCAGACCATCTCTGCTTAACGGTGGTCGTTCATGTTCACGTCGCCCCTTCACCTGGATGGCTGCACAGGGGGCTGGTGAACGGCTCCTGCGTTGACGTGCGCACAGGTAAGCGCGCAATGCCTTCGGAGGCACAAGCTCAGCCGTCAGCACCGCGCACTGGATGCTTTAGCTAGCCAGGTCACGGTCTCCGGCACGGAATGGTCTGCACGACATCTGTCACCGGCGGGGGCTCCCTGTCCTCACGCCTGGCCATACTGGCTAGCAGAAGGGGCTGCTGAGCCACATCTCCCAGGCAGACAGCCGCACTGATGGCGGCTTGCTGGTCTCGTGGCAGCGGTGGGAACCGACCGCCCACAGCTCCACCAGCGCGGCACTGCGAAGTGCCGCATCTCTTGGTTCTTATGGCCTTCATCACTGAACGCCTGGGCCCAGCGCTCACAAAGCACATACAGCTGTGCTCCACTTTACAGTCAACAGATGGTGGCACATTACCCAGACAGCTCAGAACACAAGCAGAACCTTCAGGCCTGTAAGCACCTCCACCTCAACGGCTGGCTGAAATTGGCCGAGGAGCTCCGGGCTTCCGGAGGCACTGACAGGCACCCAAGGGCACTCCCCCGGCGTTACGGACACGGATCCTTCCTCTGCAGAAAGCAGCCTAGCGGCTGTCTAACTGCCCAGGCAAAAACCTGCAGATGCTGCTCGAATTAGGTTTGCAGGCTACATCAGACCAGGTTATTTCACCCAACAGCTGAAACAGAGGTCACCAAAGAGAGGACTTTTAAATTTTCTCTACATACTCTGGTCTGCAAGGTCTGGTTGATTCTCCCAGTCTTTGGAAGCAAATGTGTGAGACAGAGCTTACAAAACCTGGTCTCACGTAAGTATGGGAGTGAAGACTGTTGGTAGGTTGTTGGGTGTTTGATCCAGGTTCTGTTTCCTCCCAGGAGCCCCACTTGGTGCTTTCTCTGCAGACAGCTGAGTGCACTGTGTATGAAAAGGCACCAGTTACCGGCTTCTAGCAGTGACTTGCTGTGTGAGCTGGTAAAGTCACTCCGCCGTGCTCTGTAAAGGAGAGGGGGTCCTACCTCTCAATGTGCAAAAGGCTCTGTGAGTCTCTTACGAACAGCTGCATACTTTCCTCTATTATGCTTTTCTTTTTATTTGATATTACACAGAACCTAAGTTTTGCATCTCACGTTAGAAAAATAACAAAAGAAAATGGAGGGTCTTGGCTTTTTCTGCTCACGGCTTGTTACAGCAGGTGGTCTCCAAGAGGTTTCGCATTCCTGGTGGTCTCAGACTAGGGCCATAAAGTCAAACTTCTGGTCTCATTATAGGACTTCTTTGCCTAACAAAGGACTTGGCCAGAATCCCACTACTCATTCAAGGCAGTGTGACCCCGCTTGGCCAGTTTCAGTAGCAATCATCCAATTTAATGACTACGGGCTCTGTTGTTTGACCTTAATATTGCCTAATACAGGGATGTTCATAGAAATCAATAAACAAAGGAGACTGCAGTTAATTAGTGTTAAAAAGAAGAGAGAAAGAGTAAATATTCAAACCTCCACCGAGCCAGGCATTTTGTTCATGGAATCCCTGTACTGCCAGTCTGAGCCTAATTGGGAACAGATCACTAGCCCAGCAAGGGAACACAGGGCGGTCCCCGTTCACAAAATCAACCCAGGGGTGGGTGCAAAGCGCACCCTCGCAAAAGGATCTGGGGATATCAGCCCAGGATTGCTTGAGAGCCAGTCCCACCACAAGCTTTCGCAGGACCGGTGTTGCCTGTGCTGCACAGATGTGGGGAGGACACAGAGTTTCAGTGCTTGGCACCGCTCCACAGGGCTTTGGGAGATTGGAACGACCCAGTGCCCTCAACTCCCACAGCTGGAGGCAGGCTGGGCAGCCAGCGCTGCTGCGAGAGGCTGCGAGCGGCACTGGGCAGCAGTTATCAGACAGCGCTCCGGGGCTGGTGGCACTAGCGGGGCACGTGGGGACAGTAATGTTTCCCTCTGCCCTGATGTTATTACTGCTGTCAGCTGAACCAGTGCGCCCTGAGCGCCTGCTGCCAGGCATGTGCAGGGCTCGCACAATGTGGGCTTGTTCTCCGCAGACCCTGGGCGCTGCTGGAACCAAAATGTGACGCCTGCTGCTGCACGGAGGAGTGAGAAAAGAAGAGAGCCTGACTTACCCCCCACCGGCTGGGGACAGCTCTGTCTCATCTGAAACTGAAACCACATGGAAGCAGTCTTTAGTGGCTATCTATCTCCCAAAGGACTGCTGTGGCTTCCTAGGGGGATGGCCACTGCCCGTCTCCTTGGGGCTGGGGGCACCACACCTTATGTGGCATTTCTGCAAGGATGCCTCCCCTGAGACAGGCGTGTGGTGTCTCATCGGTGGTAGATGCCAGTTTGGTGCAGGACAAACACCTCCAGGGTACTCGAGATGTTCTCCTGCCCAGCAGCCTTCAGCACAGCTGCATGGAGCGTTTGTCAGTGGTAGCAGTTTCACGTATCTCAATGGCTAAACCCTTCCCTGGGGAAGTCACAACCAGTGCTAGGAAGAGCAGGCAGAGGTTGTGACCAGCTGGAAGTGATGTGAACAGCACGTTATCCAACACTTTCTGCGATGTTGCGAATTTGCTGTAGATACTGGGGTACTAAAGCAAACTTTAAGTCCTCTCCCAGACTCTTAGTCTTACAACCTCAGTGCAATCCTCACATCCCCCTGTCCCTCAGAACAGCTTCACCACGGTGCAAACAAAAAAAATGATTGCTGTTGGTAAGCATTGTTTTGCTTTTGACTGTCAGTACTAGCCAGAGAGCGAAGCCCCCGCAGACACTCACACTCAGCAGTGACAAGCTCATCTTCCTCCCTGGTACGGTTTAGCCTTTTGGCGCATCAGCACCCGGCCCTCCGGCAGGCTCCCAGCAGAAAGCCACTGAGAGGCTTTTCCACTGTGCAGCTTCTCTCTTGCTGGCGCTACACACGGACAAGTGCTCCCGGACTGGGAAAGAGCGTCAGGTGCCTCCAGGGCTGGGGGCTGTTGCTCAGCGGCTGGCTTAACTGAGAGCTCACTGGGGTGGAAAATGGAGCGGATTTGTTCCTGGTGACCTCAACCAAGCCACTTCTACACCTTGCGCCTCTGGTTTCCTCTCTGAAAAAACAGGGTAACAATCAGGATGTTCTCCGTAAATCACCCTTAAATCTACCGATGAAAAGGCTCGGTAAGAGACAGGCAGTACTATTACCACACTCCTCATCCTCTCTTGTCATCCATTCATCACCTTCCCTTTCCTCACAGCGCCTCCCAGCACTGCGGGCTTCACCCACATCAAAAGCCGTTAGTCACACAGCTGCTTAGGTGCTGACACGGAGGGAGTGCTGGGGCGCCTGTCCTGCTCCTGCTCCTGCTCCTGCTCCTGCTTCTGCTCCTGCTCCTGCTCCTGCTCCCTGAGGCTGGCACCAACCCTGCGTGCAGCACTGCCCCACTGCCACCAAGGGTGCTGGGATGCTGATGGGGTCAGCCTTGCCCGCTGCCTGCTCAAGTGTGTTAGACATAAAATCATTTCCCATGAGACAGTGATTTCTTGGGGTCAGGGGAGTCTCCTCTGCCAGGAGAGCGCTGTGAAGCACTTCAAAATATCACAAGAATTGACTTACCACTGAGTCAAGGAACCTAATGCAGCACTCGAGCTCGGGTCGAGTTTCACAGAACTGACGAAAGAGAAGCCTTCCGATCGGCTGCTTTTCACATATGCTGCAGTAATCTCTCTCTAGAGGCAATAAAGAGAAGAAGAGAAGAATGAAAGTGAGAAGAACTTTGCCTTTTGGGTTGGTTAGGAGTTTAAAGCATTGCAAATGAGTGCAGAACTACGACCCCAAATCAGAACTGCTGCCTTCTCACCGCCACCACATTTCAGGTATCCAAATACAAATATAATTAATGGCTCTAAGACTCAAGCAAGAGAGGCTCAGTGTTACAGAGCTGATGTAGGTAAAGGCCCCACAAAAGCCATTCAGCTATTATGAAAAAATAATTTCACATTTTTCTGTGGTGGAAACATATGCACTCTGCAAAGGTTCCACTCAGACTGGGGGAGTTTGTGGGAATGTGGGGAGCAAATTACAAGTCCCTGAAATATGAGTCATACATCAAAGG
>NW_010389239.1:47978-52234 GCF_000710305.1 Buceros rhinoceros silvestris
TAGAGACCTTCCTGAATGCTTCCTGAATATGCACTAAAGTGCCCCTAATCTCTGTTAACGCTCAACTCTCCACTAAACAATTATTGCAAACTATGTATTTTCAAAGGTTTCAACATTTCTGCTATTTACTCGCTGAGCCTGTTTGGAGCAGCAGTACTTGACTGAGACATGTTATTCCTCTGGAAGCACACACATGTCAAACAACATACTGTGTTTTCTTGAGCGTTCCTCTTGCCACCCTCCTCGCTGCCATATGGCACTTGCTGTTATTACGGAAACAACCAGCTTCTAAACACATAACAGCACTGCAGACATACGAAACCCATACCAGTTGTCAGGGCCTTGGTTACTTCTCTTTCAGGCCTAAAGTTGCTTCTGCAACGTCTTTTATTCCCCTTTTGCTTTGGCCCCCTGCACCCTTCAGCTCCATCCCCTCCAAGGAGAACATCAGTAGACACACGGCTGCGATGGAGCTTGCTTTTGCCATGGAGGGACCCAGCCAAAGGGCTTCCTCATCACCCTGGGGACCATGTTCTGCAAAACCAGGACATCCCTCCTGAATGGAAAATGCTGTATGAGATGTTGGACTTGCTGACCTGCAGCTGGGCAGGAGCACCCAAGGCTGCCTCTTGTAAGAGGAAGGAAGGCGTTTGCCCAGAGCTGTGCCTGTGTGCAGGTATGGCTATACTTCAGGAACAGGACCCTGAAGCATCTACAGGGGGGTCACTGGAGAAACGGGTTGGGGCTAGCTGGCCTGTGCCTTTAATTCAGTATGGTCCTGCTCTGGTCTGGTCTTCTGAAGCAGTCTGGAACAATATACCAGTACCATCTTGTGCCTGGCGTTGCCAGTCCATTTTGGATCAGGATTATCGGTCAATCTATCCAGACGACTGCAATGCTTTGATACGCCCTAGCAAATAAAACTGGATTGAAATCACGGTGTAAATCCTAACTTGGCTTCCAGGCCATCTGTCAGCAGCAAGCCCGTGGCATTGGTTTGTACGCATGAGCCAGAGCCTCTCCAGCAAGACAGACATGTACGGTGAGAAAGCCAGTGGGCTTGCTTGGATGCTGAGCAGCCTCGGGGTGTCCTTGCAAGTGGTACAAGCCTGGCTGCTTGGCTGAGTGGCTTTTTTAGCGAGAAGGTAATTGCTGAACGGCTGTGAAGCCATGCCCAGTGCCGAGGTAAGCAAAGGAGCTAGGAAAGGACCCGAGTGCATCGGACCAGCAGCTCACAGTGTCCCAGAGGCCAGCACAAAGCCAGAGGCTGAGCAGCTCAGGTGAGCTGTCCTGGGGGGTCTGGGGTTGAACTACACCTGCCTGATGCCGTTTTCTGCCACCTTGACTAACCGACTCTTCTGAGGGTAGAGTTAAATATACACCCTGAATATTGGTAGCACACAGTCTGCCTGACGGCAGGACCCAACCCCTCCAGCAGCCCAAAGCCACAGCAAGCTTCCTCATGTTGAACAAGCAGCACGAAAAACGCAACCCAATTTGTGACAGGATAAACCACAAAGGAGCAGACACACTCACCCTCGAGTTCGCTCTCCATTCTCTCTTGCACGGCGCTCTTTGATGAGAGCGACAACGGCTGTTGTACAAAATTCAGTCAGCTTATCCAAGCTGTGCTGATACGGTGACACTGACTGCAGCAGCGGATGCTCTTCTAACCAAAGGGCCAGTGACACCAGCTAAGTAAGCACGCAAATCGCACACCCTGTGGCTGAACTTCACAGCAGAGCAGAGCAGTATGTCATAAACGCTATGACATATGTGGATAAATGAAACACAGAGAAGACATGAGCACAGACTTCCTCCCATGGTACGTAACCTGGCCAACACATGAAAGGGTGACCCGTTTGTAAGGAGGAGAAAGGAAATACCAGAAATCATCTCTGAAAACACGAGAGCCAGACCAGATCCCCAGAGCCATCCAGAGCCACCAGGTTCATTTAAGAGCTGGATGTACCACACAGACAAGAAACAGATGATGTAGCCAATGTCATTCCTTGAAGGTGACACAGAGTGTTTTCTTAGCCCTGATCTGGCATCGGCCTCACCAGGTCAGCTCAAGGAGCCTGTCTCAGCCAGCCCCTGGGGTGCACGGGCCCTGGAGCGGGCTAAGAAAGAGAACACCTCTCAGCTAGCGCAGGAGAAAGGGAAGGACAGTTTTATCACAGGAGGGAAAGCAGAAGTGTTTTAGCAGTGTGCTGCACCCCAGAGACCTGGCTGAAGCACCCCGAGCCCTGCTGGTGAGCTGCTGCATGAGGGGAGGGGATGGTGAGGCGGGCAGGTACCGCAGCCAGAGGCTCCCCGGGGCTGGGGCTAATCGTCGTGTCGCTCTCGGTTCGCTTGCCAGTAACAATATCCTTCCAGTTTCAAAAGTTTAAAAAATAGAAAGACTGATTTCCTGAGGAAATGGAAATGTTAAACACTTGGAAGTGAAACCATATGCTTGTGATGATGAAGTGTAACCGAAACAGCTCTGAGAGCGATATCTTTGGTAGCCAGACCCTCCTGCCTCAGCACAATCCTGTTTAACACCTGCAAAGTCACCCAAAACGGGGGTGAAAAGCTGAGCGGGTCAAAGCGCCAGGAAAGCAGTCGCTTCTCACCGACACCAAACTCTTCATTCAGAAGGTATCACCGGCAAATAATGTGCACGTGCCAGTGGATTCTTCATCTTCCCAACAGAGTGATGACACAGATTAACACAGAAAAGGTATTATATAAAATGCCATCATAAACACGCGTAGGATAAATCTCTTATTCTGAATTCTAGCGACTCAGCTTTCCCTTCACTTCACGGCTTAGGTATTGATCTCCAGCTTTAAGGAGCACCCAACACACAGGACATCCCCGAACAGCTGCAGAGAATGCCATCACCGTTCAGAGTCCATGGCCAGATTTGTTCCCTGGCAGACACTCTGGTAAGGTTCTGGAAAAGGTCTAAGCACACACCTGGGCAAAACAGTCCTATTAATAACATTTCAGACTGACCAAACCGCGCCCTCGATGAAGTGACAAAGCAAGCTGCTGACAATGAAATCCCTGACTTGCAAGTAAAAGGGGAAAATCTAGGGGGGGAATTTAATTAGATAAAACCTCCCCAAATCTTCTGAAGATTTTTTTGGTCTTCATTTCCCATTTAAATACCAGCATTTTTTTGCTGGCTCAAAATACCACCTTAGCAATTTTGGAGCGAAACAGTGGTCTGCAGAGAGCCCAGGTGCCCCCTCCTCCTTCCCATTTGCCATACATCTGTGGGTTCTGAGGGGTTAGCGGTGAGCTACAAAACTGAGTGATGACTCTTGGCTGAAAATCGGTCCTTCCTGATATTGTCTCACTCAGCGTCAGCCGCAGGTGTCTAAGTGAGACTGCTCTGGGAAGCTGTACGGCTGTTTCCAAGCAGAAGCCTCAGCTGGTGAGACATCCTCCTGCAGATGCCCGAGGGGAGGGATGAGCTCAGTTTAAATCTCACTTGTCAAGTCTACAAAAGCCAGCATCTTTTCAGCTTTTTGGCCGCTACTGGGGTGGCCAATGATTGCACTTATGCTTGTTTTGAAGGGCTGCTAATCCAGCCCCTGCCATCAGCTGGTGAGACATCCTCCTGCAGATGCCCGAGGGGAGGGATGAGCTCAGTTTAAATCTCACTTGTCAAGTCTACAAAAGCCAGCATCTTTTCAGCTTTTTGGCCGCTACTGGGGTGGCCAATGATTGCACTTATGTACTACCCATTATTAAGCAGCATTTTATTTTGGAACCCCAAGGGAAGATATTTCAAAGAAATGCATGGAAAATAGCCAAGAAGACACGCATCATGCTGCTGCATGGGACAACTGGGACTTGGATCTGGATCTCTGCTCCCCCTGGCATTAGATTGGCCTGCATTAAAACTGGGTAAGATCCAAACGAATGTAATTCTGCTGCCTAAAAAACTAAAACAAAACAACACCCCTCCAAAGTCAAGCCAACAAACAGCTCCTTAACACCCATAAACCCCACAGTGGACATAGGCAGAATTAACTGTTCTTTTCCTGCTCGTGGTCAGTGACCCAGACAAGAGCTCACCTTCCTTTTGCGTATTTTTTTCTTTAAGGTGAATCAAAATCTTTCAAACAGATGTTTCAAGTCCATTGCTTGTCTACTGCTCTCTTCCTCTAGCCTGCTTTAGTCCAGATCACAGAAAACACAGCGAACTCCTGGTAGCAAGCGCTGAGCTCCAGATGGGCGATCGGCAGCCGTGGCAGAGC
>NW_010389239.1:52286-60694 GCF_000710305.1 Buceros rhinoceros silvestris
GAAAGCGCTGAGCTCAAGAGGGGCGACCGGCAGCCGTGGCAGAGCCGGCAGGGCCCGGCAGTCCCTTTGAAAGCCCGCGGGCACACCGAAAGACAAACTATTATTCCAAGGGGCTGAGGCCTGTCACAACAATTGCCACCAGCCCTGGGATAGATGGAAACTTCAGCTAGAGACGTCCCAACATCGCACGCCTTCCTCCTCATCCAGACTCGGGGGTGGCTGCTGAAAGAGGTGCCACCCACCCCGGTGCAGGGCTAGGACCACGTCCGGGGATCTGCCCATCCCCGCTCCCCACAGGTCCAGGGGAACGCAATGGAAAGGAGGAGGAAAGCAGGAACTAAAAGCCAGATTAAGAAATATGCAGCATGACCAAACTGAACACGTTCCCAGCCCAGCACAGTGTGCGCTCGTACCTACTGCCTCCTGTTTATCAAAAAAAAAAAAAAAAGTTGACAGAATTGTTTTGTGTCTGGTCAGTGTACTAATGGAAAACAAACTGCATCTGCAAACACTGAATAACCCCATTTAGAGCTACATTAATATAAATACATTTTCCATTTAAAACCAGCAAGTCTAACACTAGAGCTTACAAAAACTTCTTAGAATTTACCCCTGCTATTCTCCAGCCAAAGCTGGAATTACCACTGTCTACGTAAAAACTTAATCAACAGCACTTACTGAACTGTCTTTGAGGCTGATGGAAGTTGCTTCTTACCAAAGGATCCTTTGTGGATGCTCTAAAAGGATTTAAATTGCTTTGATTACGTTATTAACAGTGTCTGTGTTGCTCTCGTATTTCAGAATAATCTGGAACGCTGGAACATTAGCTCTTGCATCCTACAAAAGATGGTTTCCCAGCTCTGATAAACGTGCTTCAATACAAAAGACAACCCCTGTGGTCAAAAGCAAGATCCTGAGACTGGCCATGCCAACGCTTGTGCCAACTCTTACTACCTTCTGATTTTTCGGTGGCCTTCACTCACTACTGGAGACGTCGTGGCCAGTCAGGACTTCAGACACTTTGCAGGGAACCCATGTGGTTGCGGAGAAAAATCACGTTTCTTTCTGTGAGAGTATGAAAACAAAGACCTCCTTCTGACGGAGAAACACGGGTACTGCTCTTCGAAGCGCAGAGCCTGGCCCAGCACGGGTGCAGTAGGGCCGTGAGGGATCTCCTTTCTGTGGTGGCTACTTGGGGATGCTGCAGGAATGGGAGGGAGCGACAGAAGGGGAGTTTCTTGGCTTTTTGTCTGCTTTTTTCTGGGGTTTTCTGCTTGGCTTTTTGAGGGGTTTTTTTTGGAAACCTGTTGTCGAGATGCTGAGGTTTTTCCTTTTGCTCTGTCTCCAGCAATGCATTTAAAAAGTGAGGTTGAGAGAATACCAGACAAGAATAAAAATGCCTCGTTTCAGCTCATTCAGAAGCTCCCGGAATTGTGGCAGTAAGTCAAGTTACAAAAGCTTAATACAATCGTTAGTGGGAATTGAGATCTCTGCACAGCCAACACTGTGTCCTGCAGACCTCGGTGGCGTGCTGGAGTCACAAACCAGGGCTGGCGGCACTGCCCTGCCCCAGCGCAGCACGGCCACAACACGTGTGCTGAGGTGCGGGAGCCCGGGGCGCTCCAGGACGACACCCTGTGTCTGTTCCTGGATTTCGGGCAGGGCAGGGCAAACTCCCGGTGTGGAAGTTAGTCCAAGCGAGCATCACAGAGCGTGTCTCTCCACGGACCGCGATCCTGCTGCCGGCACTGCGTGGGGATCACAGGCAGCAACGCAACCTTCGTCCTGGGCAGTGTGATCCCCGCAGGGCAGCGCGGCGCCGGCGCGGGGCAGAGACCCCGAAGCCAAGGGCCGTGAGGAAGCTCTCTTGCTGCTGGCAAAGCACGTTCCTTCTAACAGTAAATATTTCATTGGCGTTCGTCATCTTTAATAAAATACGGAAACTGTTACAAGTTATGGCAGGATAATGGCTTGATAGAGCCTTTACTTCCAACAGCAGCTCGTCCCCGCCTGCAGTCCGGACCAGCACTGCATGGCTGTAGAGAGCTCCACACCTCGCACACGCAGCGCTGGGGAAGAACACAATTTTTGGCCTTCGTTGTTTTTTAACTCTTGAATTTAGGATTTTCTACAAAAAACTTGGAGAGCCTATTTATGCTGTTACAGCGAGCATTGCATTGGTTCTGGCTATCCAAGTTTAATTAATTAAAAATACAACTGCAATCAAGCTTACTTGAGACAATGGAATTACCCCGAACTGGTTTTAAGTTCTGCCAGTTTTCCCTGCTTGTCAGCTGTCTTTTTTAGAACAAACAAAACTCAATCCCCTGATCATCGAACAGCTAATGTAATTATTCAGATGCAGACAGTGTTGGCTTTGTACAGCTTTCCCTATTTCCACTCTTTTCACGGTATTAGGCTACAGGGAAAAACCCCACACATCACAGCAGCGTTAGACTGAAGATGGAAACGGTCCAAACCTTGGAGTTGCACCAATACGGAAAAAATGTTTGGAGACTGTTGAAACAAATTCACAGTCAGATCCACTTTGGTGACACATATGGATCTTCTGATTTGTTTTCTGCAAGTAGCTGTATCAAAGCTTTGCTCATGGAATTCTATTTGAAAGTCAAATTGCATGAACAGTTGCATAAATATGTATGCACGAGTACTCGGACCAGGACACATGTGGCTTTACTGATTTTGGACAAAGATTTTGGCAGGCGGGATAACAATCCACCCACCCTTTTTTGTAGCAACAGCAGGAGGATCAGACGAGATCCTGTGAGCTCAGCATAGTCACTGCACAGAACAACAGAAGTGAGGTCTAGCCTGGAGAGGGACTCTCAGCTGTCTCCAGGAAGACATCTGGTCACCCAGCCGCGTGCTGAGAGCATGGTTAACTGAAAAGGAGCGAATGCTCTGCCCCAAGCCTAGGCCGTTGGAAGACAAATTCTCATCCTAATAAAACCTGAGGTTACTCTGCTGATTTATTCCAGTCCTCCTTCAAGACTTCTGGAGTCTTCTGAAAGTTACTTCTGCATCCTTTCCACGTGGGTCACTGATCAAGCCCTGAGTTCGAAAGCAGACCGCAGGTACTGCAGGGTCAGGAGGAGGTTCTGTTGAGAAGACAACATTTGCCATTCATGTTTGAGCCTCGTCAAATCATAGAAGCAAAAATACATATTGTAGCATGAAGTACGGGGTGCCGGGAAAGATGACGATTTCATCATCGTGGCTTGGCTTCGAGAACGAAGATCTGGGAAGGGCTTTTCCCACGCTCACGGCAAGCGATGAGTGCCCCCTTCATTCCTGCGCAGTGGATTTTTTAGGTGAGGCGCAGCGTGCGCAGAACTGGCTCCACCCTTTACACCTGAGGTTCATCTGCCAGGGCCTGGGTAGCTTGGACGGTGACAGCGAAGTCCTCGGGTCATAGGTTTGGTTAGAGTGTCCTTCTCTTAGATGATGGATGCCTTACAGGGCTAAACGAGCTCCATCTGCCCGGGTCTGGAGTCAGAGTTGTCCTTCTCCTAGGATGGTGCCCGAAGGCTGGTGAGCCCATCCTGCCCGTGGACACACTGTGTCTGACCCTTCAGTTGAGACCTGTCTGGCCTGGGAGACCCCACCGGAGGCACATGCCACCACCAGCACAGCTCTCAACCTCACAAGGGCACGCAAGCTCCTTCCCCACGGCAAGGGGATGCCCGTGAAAGAGTTGCTGCTCCACCTCCGGACATCACAGACCCGGGCACGGGGCAGCTGGGGCTGCCAAGAATGGGAGTCCTGGAGAACAGATGGTGAATTAGTGTTACAGATAAAGAAGATGATCTTTAAGCCTGCTGAAAGGGATGGAAAAATTCCCATCAGTTCCAGTGGGTCTTTGATCAAGCCTGATCTTCCCATCTCTGTCAAGCACAATTTACATGAATAAAAAACAGTCTGTCTCTCAGCTCCACGGTCAATATCAGCATCGCAGTGGAAACAACACACCATGATTAATAGTCAGGAAATCTGGATTGTGAATGGGCAATATTACAGGATCACAGAATCGTTTGGGTTGGAAAAGATTGGTTAAGATCATTGAGCCCGACTGTTCTCCCAGCACTGCCAAATCACTGCTAACTCCTGTACCCCAGCACCACCTCCATGCGTCTTTTAAATATCACCAGGGATAGGGACTTCACCACCATCCCGCGCAGCCTGTTCCAGGGCTTCACAACCTTCTCAGTGAAGAGATTTTTCCTAAGGTCCAACTTAAACCTCCCCCAGTGCAACTTGAGGCTGCTTCCTCTCGTCCTGTCGCTTGTTACTTGGGAGAAGAGACTGACCCCCACTTCGCTCCAACCTCCTGTCAGGGAGTTTTCAAAAGCGAGAAGGTCTCCCCTGCTCTTCCTTTTCTCCAGAATAAACCCGCCCCAGGTCCCTCAGCTGCTCCTCATGGGACTTGTGCTCCAGCCCCTGCCCCAGCTCCACTGCCCGTCTCTGGACACACTCCAGCCCCTCAAAGTCCTTCTTGCACTGAGGGGCCCAACACTGAGCCATGACCATAAACACAGGCTTTCTTTGGCGTTTGACCACCAGCTAGAATAACAGTGTATAGAAAGGGAAAAAAAAGCAAAAGAAGAGCAGGGAGACGGACTGACTGACTGACTGACAGAGAGACAAACAGGCACGTATGTCCACTTCCAGTTGAAAACTCCAAATGACTGGTAGTAAGCTGGTTACCATTCCCTAAATCACACTCGAAAAGCACATGCCTCTGATCAATGCCTTTGATGAAGTTTCCCGAGCACAGCGTTTGAGCTGCTGTCTTCATGGGCAGTCACAAAGCTATTCAGAGCATGGTGAACTTCCAAACTTCTCATCGCAGAACAGGCACCATCACCAAAATTTCCCACCACTTGAACGTGGTGCTTGCTCTGCAGTCCCAGGGCAAGGGCTGCCCAAACCATAACCATGAGCACCACCCCAACGAGCCTTTATCTTTTTAAACGACTTTCAACGACGTCTCTGCAGCAAGGCCAGAGCAATGGAAAAAATCCCTCAAAGGAATATGAAAGCTAGTCTCAGAAGTGCCCGGAGAAATTTCAGGAACAAACACTCTGTTGTTCTCATTTTGTTCTGCTTTGGATGGCGGTGGTGGAAGTGGATGATTTCTCCTCAAAGAAGGTGGATCCTGAGATTTTTTTATTTGGGACTTTTATGTCCAGTCTTAAAGGCTTTAACTGAAATACCAAATTTATTTTCTGACTAGTGCTGCTATTTAGACTCCTGCCTAGCGGTACTGAGTAATATGTGCTGAAAGAAAATTTCAGTAGAAGCTGTCATTTGAATGTTTAAGGTTATGGAATCTACAGAACTGTTGCTGTTGTACATAGCACAAAACAAACATCTCGATTCCAGGAAACTAAAGGAGACGTCTTGTGAATTGCTTTCTGAAGAAGAAATGACTTCTGCAAAACCACTTCTGGACTTCAGCACTGGCCTGGGCAGCAGCCGGAGCAGTCGTCAGGACCAAACTTCCACCACATCCGTAACGCGGCAGAACGCACACACAGCCACCAGCACCGGCTCCGCGCATGCCCGCGGAAGCAGCATATGCTGCCGACAGCATGTAAGAAAAACATTCACGGGGATTCCTAACTCTGCACGCCACCCAAAGTCACTGCAAGTTCTACATGTCTCAGCCATTTCATTAGTGCTTCCTCTAACAAAACACCAGATGCTATGAGCTGTCACCTCACTGCTAAATTTACTCTTCTCTTCTCCTTTCACTTTTTCTCCTGATGTTTTGAAGCCCCAACTTCAAGTACAACAAAACCCCACTTACACTGGTAAGCTATTTTTCTAAGTGTTTGTCAATCCCAATCTTCAAAAAAATTGCAAAATAAAGCTCAACCATCACCTAAATAATGAGACAATAATACACTGAAAAAAAGAGAATTGATCCTCAACGATTTTAAGGGCTATCCTCTGACAACACTGATAAATCACCACTTCACTGGATCTTCCGCCCAAGTGGTCGCCTTGTAACAATACCGATGGCTCTGGCTCTGACTGGGGTTCTGTTCCCCGGCTGACGTGACTGCCTGCTGAGTGACAGCCCCCTCTGAGCGGATAGAGTAAAACTGGTATGAATAGTGGAAAAGAGACTTTAAAATCATTCAGAAACCCCAAATACACTAAAAGAAACTTATGCCAGAGAGGGATTGCCAACGGGAAGCATCTTTTTCTCCTTCTTGTCAGAAGTCTGCAGTACCGAGGACCTCTTTACACCAAGTTATTCAGATGGGAGTAGAGAGCAGTCTGACTCCGGTCTACAAAACCCCCACCATTTCAGAGGGAACTTCATTCTTATGAAAACTGGGTTGTCACAGGGAAACTAAGTGAGAACTTTTGAGATCTTAAAGGTTATTCTGATATTTGTGTTTTTTTCAGTTTATCTCTTTTCATTTTTTGGTCATTTTTTGGTTTTGTTTCACACTAATGTGAATAACGACTTACCTTATAAAGCAGGGCTTTTTCCCATAACATTTTGTTTCCTAAATTTCAACATACAACCACAAATGTTCAGCCACATAAAATAACAGTGTTCAGTTCTGCAAAAGGAGAAGCCCAGGCTATCACCTCCAAAGCTACTGAAAGAATTTCAGCAAACAGAAGACAAAATTAGAACTTCAGCTAGGGTTGTCTACCTCATAATTACTGCTGTGTTATTTAGATGCTGAAAATTATCTAGACATTTTACTTCTCTCTTCGAAGGTGATACTTCAACACCTCTTTGCACTGCATGTTAGATCTGAAGCAATACATCAAAAATTGAGATCCAAATGCATGTCTGAAGTGTTCTCCAGCACTCTTCCAGCCAAGTGCTGACCCACTCAGACACCGCTTCACTCAAGGGTATCAACAGGAGGTCTGCACACGCTGCTTGGTTAAATACACAGAGTATTGAAAAACCCACTGAAATCTAATCTTAAACTTCTACAACAGCTCACACTGGGCAAGGGATACCACTGGTGGAGTCAGAGCAGCATCACAACTAGATGTCATTAGTCCTTTGAGAAACCTGTCCCCAAGTTATTCTGGTCAAGAACATACGAGGGGTGGGGGGGAGGGGAGGCAATCAGGTCTCTACCTGTGGGAACCCCACAACAGCTCACGCTGCCTTTTATCAGGGGAGTGACACTACCTTCTCTCTGTGTGAAGCATCAGCTCTGTGTCCAGAAATGCGAAGTGCTGCTCTGAGATAAAGCGCTCTTAGGACCCTTTTCCTGGGGAAAAGGATCGCTTATAGGGCAGCTGCTCCAGATTCTGGTTGCCCTTTCAATTTTGCCACCGAAAGAAAGTAGTGTCTTGTGCTTGTACCTTCACGCTGACCTCCAGAATGAGCAGGGTAGATGCTGTACAGGGCTTTTTAGTGCTGGGGTGTTTAGAGCAAGCTGTCACTTCACAGCATCTGTGGCCCATCTGCATAGCTAGACTGATCCTGTTACTTCATTAGTGAGTGCAACGGCTGCTGAGAGCAGTTCACAAAATACGGAAGTCAAGATTGCCGTGTGAAATCACACCCTTAGAGATACACAGATTCTCCTGCGAGAATGAGACATGGGAACACTAAGTACAGTGAGCGAGGCTGGAAGAGAACCATCAACTAAGGGTTAACACCTACATTCCCAGGACTGAGGTGCACTGTTCTCTGAGTCCTCAGGTAAGCCCAGGAATTGCATAGAAGACAGGGATTTCCTCTTCAGCAGACACATAAAATGTACTTCTATGAAAGGAAGAGGGGAAAAAGGGTTGGAAAAGAAGAGCCACATGGTTGATCTGAACGGAAAGCATGTTTGCGACGACACTGAAACATTAGAGACATTGTTCGAGTGCAGTTCATCCTTGCAAAAATATTATCCTCGTCATGATGCCAAAGTCGGTGAAAGTATGGGCTACTTGCCATGGAAGCGCCAAGTATTTAGGCTAGACCTGTCATGGGGCTTATTTACTCTCTGCGCCCAACATTTCAGACACACTCAAGTGTACTGTTCGTGTCTTGGCAGAAACTTCTCATTCATGCATTTTCTCCCGGTCCCCTTTGAGGAATCTTCCTCCTCTGACATTGCAGCGGTTGAAATTTCATTGCTGGCTGAGAAAACCAACACTGATTAATTTCATCCTACTTGCATGGAAGGGGTAAAGTATGCAGGTCTCTAGCCAGGGACAAGGAAATCCCTGCTGCTTACATGCCACATTGAATAAGCAGCCTATGGTCGAGGCCATTGGACTTCAACAGTCTTCACTCCACCCGCAGGAAAGAAGCAATTAACCATAGCAGCATGGGAAGAAAACAGGACCTAATGCAACACATTCACTTTTGATGAGAGAATTATTTATATATATATTTTATATATATA